>NW_020539876.1:0-87284 GCF_003426905.1 Ctenocephalides felis
CATCAGTTCTTGCAGTGTTATAAGTGGAATATTATTCTGTTCTACATGCGTTACCTGGTAGTTCAAATTAGGTTGTCGTGTGTGTGTATGTGTGTGTATGTATATGCGGATACAAATTTTCGTCGACGATTTCGGGAACACCGATCAACCGATTTGAATAATTCAAAGAACATTCGATTCGTATTTATAAAGAGACGTGCTGATTAGTTTTTGGCGAAGGCAGGTCTAGCCGTTTCGAAGATACGGGGCAAAAGTGCCGAAAACGGTAACTCAGTTTTTAAGAGTACGGAGCGTCCGATTTTAATAATTCAAAAAACATTTTATTTGTATTGACAAGGTGAAGAACCGATCAAATTTGCATGAAGGCAGGTCTAGCGGTTTCGGAGATCTAATGAAAAAAGTAAAAAAAAATGCCATTTGGCGGTCAAAAATGATCATTGATCATTTGATTGATGATCATATGCACATCAAATTATCAGATATTTTTTAGAGATTTTAACAATAAGTATAAATTTGGTTTACATTCCTATGGGTTCCGTACCAATGTTTACGCGTTAGACGGCGACGCGGCGCTTACGCGCTTTGATATTTCGTCTTTATGCAGTTAAAGCAGTACGATTGCTTTGAAAAAAAGTAAGTAATTTTTTGTCCAATTTATAGTTTCTCAAAAATCTTATTTTTTCGAAGTAAAATTTTTTCAAAAATGTTAATTGTTTTTAAAAAAATAATAATTTTTGGTACGGGAAGTTCCAGCAATTTGCCTTAAGACACGATGCCTTAATTGCCTTAAGACAGAATTCCACTTACAGCTAGTTTAAGTAATGAAATTGTGCGCACGCATACGTACTTCCAATATGAGATTTATAAAAAAAACTTGTATTTTTTTGCATACTGAAAGAAAATAAATATTTTGGGATGCCTCCATTGAGTAGCTATCCGTGAAGAATGGCAGACAGTGATTATTTGATCAGGTTAGCAGGCCAATTTCTTTTAAGCCTTCGGTTTATATTCTCATTCACAAGTGGTTGTAACTGTTTGTTTGTATGTGTTTTGATATTGTGGAGATGAGTGCAGATCTTTTGTTTGGCGACGTAAACCCATTTTTCAAAAGGGATATTTTAGCAATTTTGCAGTCAATTCCTCCCATGTGTACTTGGCGTAGTTCCTATAATTGACATAGTGAATGAATTCTGTGAACGGTCGTCCAATCATCATATCCACTGCCTGAGCGTCGTTTGACATGTTCATACTTTGCCATGACTCTGTCTACCCTCGTTGATATTATTAAAGCTGCAGGTGATTTTAATTTAAAGTTTAGTGACTCTAATTATCGATTGTTAATCGATATATACTGTCTTTAAATAGATTTTTGAAAAGATATTGTAATTTTATATCTCATTAATACCAGTTATCTCATATAGAGAATCTTGGTTATCTTATGCTGACAGTATTTTATTTACTTTTGTATAAGTTTTATGTATTTTGTGCAGTTTACAAAGTTTACATAAATATTTCAAATTAGGACTTTCTAAAGCTCCTGGCGATAAAGTTTGTGAAAATACACTTTCATCACAATTAAAGTGTATCCCGAGACTACACATGCCACAGCTGTGTAACTGTGTAATCACTAGAAGACTAGAATTTTACATTACAATTATTTTTGCATTTGATAAGTGATAATTCAGAATTTAGTTTATGTTTATACCATGAATTACATTTTCGGTTTCATTATATAATTTAATTCAATTTACCCGTAAACAAGATCAACACCTCCTCCACAGGTATATCTTGTAATGAAGAGAATGTCCTCAACATTCCTGCAGCATCTTTAGTTGATACTAGAGAAAATGTAATATGAACTCGGATTTTCTCGCGAAAACAAAGTTTGTAAGTGAAAAACGAAGGAGTAGTCACTTCAAACTCAATTATAAAAGTTAAAAATTAAAAAAAGCATGTACCATAATTACGTTACATGTTATTATATTCTATAATATTCTGTATATGTATAATATAAATTAAAGAAATCCAGTTTCTGAAGCTATTTTGCGATTTCGACTCATTCAACTTACAACACAACTTACTCTAACTGATAACGCATCAACATGTGAATCGCCCTTCAGGATTTTTTGTTGTATTACGACTGAAACGAATACATCCATAAAAAGGCAATCGTGACTATTTGTGTGTGCATGTGTGTGTAGATTTTGCGCAATATTTTTCTTTTTTTTCTTTTTTTTCTTTTTTTAACAATGCAACGAATCCTTCTTTTTTGTCTCTCTAGAAGGTCATAGACGCTGACTAAATTACTTACATTCAATTGTAATTTATTGCATACTCTTTAGTTTTCGAAAATATCGGCCCCGCGAGTTCTTCCTGATGGTGTGTATCCCCAACGCTAGTAATTCTTCGAAACATTGAAAATCTTTAGTGACAGCACGAATAAAATATAAAATTTGTGCAATGGCTTAATTATTTAATTTGGGCAATGGCTTAATTATTTGTTAAATTTGCAGAAAACGATGATAATTATAACTTGATTATTAAAGATTTTCTTAGTCAATTCACGACTTCAGTAGTTTTTTTTTTGTTTTGTTTAGCAAAGGAAATGCCTTCATATCATGAAATCGTTTGTACGGTCCGCTGCATTCAATAGTGTAATGCTCGGTAATTTCTTCGACACTTTTTACTAAGATATTTATATTTATATTTATATTTACATTTATATTTACATTTACATTTTTTTACATTTACATTTATATTTTTATTTATATTTATATTTATATTTATATTTAAACGTCTCTCGCAATGCAGAAATCAATTCCATATTCTCAATTGCTATTTTATTGGTCAAAGTAGCAAAATTAGCTTCCCTGATATTTGATCCAGCTCAATGTGCTCAAATCGAGTAACAGCTTGTCTACTATGGCATGTAAGTCAATAACGTTCTCATGTTCCGAATCAATTGAGATTGGTTGCTCAGCTTGGATTGTCCCATAATCATTATTTGGTACGCCTGAAACTGCATTGCAATACGAATGAGATTCTTCAGTCGTCGTGTATTGTTTCTCATCGATAATGGCGTGAATAGGCTGAAATTAGTTTCATATACGCCTCCTTGAACGTTGTCGTAATTTGAGAAAATATATCGATCTGCGTATTCGAATTCGTTGTGATGGCGTCGCTTGGCAATATACTGCGCATGTTGAATTTGCGCAAAAAAATTATTGAATATATATTTTTATTTTCGGATTTTACAATATTGTAGTTAAAATCTCCAAAGAAAATAACCTTAGCATGTTGCATACATTGAGAAAAAATTTCAGAAAAAGAGTTTCGAATATTTTTCTCGGTGCATTTGGGGATTTGTAACCAGTTATGATATTGTATTCATTGAAATACAATAATATCAATTCAATGCTCTCTTTATTGTCCGAATCTGCTTCCGCAATGACACATGTGATTTACATTTTTTTTGAGTAACATAATAAACCATGTCCATTTTGATTGTTATTTAACCGGTACCGGTACACCTCGTCAGAAGCTTTCGTTAGCGTTTCGCTTAATGCAACAACATCGCCTCTGCGAAACCACCGATCATTGAGACATCACCAATTATATGAAACATTTTGTTTCTCAATGTACCAACATTCTGATATATCAATATCGGAGATGTTACGCCTTTCAATGTATTATAAGATAACTTTAATGTTTTAGTGGCACGTAGGCAATTAATTTCGACCAATGAACGTTTCATGGTAACATCATTTGCGCTTGTAGATGGCTGTATATCAAAAGTGCCCAATATATATAAACCACTCAATGTTTTCACTCGACTCAAAACGAAGTAAAGCATTGATTTGTCTCTTCGCTCTTTTTTAGTGAAATCCAGACATATCGCATCATAAGTTTTTGACCTTGGGCTTTATGAATGGTCGTAGTCTCTGCAGGTACTATTGGGAATTGATTACGAATAATATGATATTTAACATCATTGGTCACATTTGTCTTGATGGCCATTCTTTTAATTGGTGTCCAATTGATATTTATTTGATGTTCTATCATATAATCGTAATGACATAATCTTGCCTTTTCCCTATCCGTTGCATCTGAAAGTCGAGCCAAAGTTTGTTCATTGAAAGTCTCAAAATCTCGCATGCTCCAATGACAAGTTCTTCCTCGATATCTATGTTGTAATTAATCATATATTTTATGCTGATCTTGAAATTTATTTTATTTTCTAATCTGAAATCATCACCAGCTCTAGTTCGCAACAGTTTATGCAGAGATTTCTTTAGATGTTCGGCTGAATTGTTAGAAAATGAATTGTCAGCTTCTGACACAATTAATACATTGGTGTTACTCTCAATTTTCATCTCATTGTACATGCTTACATTTTTGTTCGTTCCGTACGATCTGATTGCGTATTCAGGAACATGATCCGGTTTCACCTCTCGTTTCTTTATCAATGGCAGATCTTTATTGGTCAATGCGTCATTAGCGAGATTATTTAGAGCATTAATAAACAACAAATCATCTCTTTGTCTCATCACTTCAATTAGCTCAAAGAAGTGAAATTCAGAGTGGATTGACGTCAAAAAATGCTTCCATCTCATTGTGACGAGAAACTTGGTACACCGGTCTATCTTTCACTGGCGACAACTGGTTCAAGTCTCCCACTGCCAATATTGAAACACCTCCAAATGGTTTATTCACGCCTTTATTTTGCCGGAGACGTGTGTCAATTCGGCTCAACGTGGCACTGCCTACCATAGAAATTTCATCAATAATCACGAGCTGAACTTTCGATAATTTCTATCGCATAGTGTTGGCCAAGTCACTAGAAAGCTGGACCAAGTTAACGCCAAATTGCTTACTGGGCAAAACAAATGCGGAATGAAGAGTCATGCCATTGATTGGGAAGGCTGCTTTTGCGGAGGGAGCGCATAATAGAACAACTATTTTGTCCATATCACCTCCTGGCAAACCATCGAAATAGTTGGTAATTAGCTGATAAATTGCCTCAATAACCGTGCTTTTGCCAACGCCGGCTGATCCATTTAGAAATATTTGAAATGGCAATTTGCCCAACTTGTAACAATGAATATGCTGTACAAATTCTTTTCGTTTCGCGTTCAAATCATTAATTTGTACAGTTCCGCCTGTGAAACTCTCGTTGGGCATGTGTTTGTGTACTACTTTTAATGACAGGCGTTTTGGTTTTACTATCACCATCGTTTTTGACACCGACTTGTTGAAATACATCAACATCAAAACCCTCTGGCAAATCCGCTGCATCTTCATTATCAGAATTGACGTAGAGTTTATTGTCAACCAATTGCGTGATTTGATCGATGCAATCATCGCTGATTATTGAGAATTTGGCCTGATTGTCCGCAATGATGTTCTTGAAACGATTGTATTGTGATAGAAAGTCAACATTTTACACTTTTGTCTGTTCATTCCTCCATGGCTTGAACAGGAGAAGTTTCTCTCTATAATAATTTGCAGCATCTTGGTCGGCCCTGTATCGAACATATCTGATTATCGCAGATTTACCCCGCCTTGCTTTATTTTCATTTTGTTCCTCACTACCTTTGTCCTCATCGAATGCTTTATGCAGTTTGCGTACTTCGTAGTTCGCTGCAAAATCTGCTAAACATATATATTCGAGGTGTTTTGGCTGTTTGGTGTATCTATCAGAAATGTCCGCCATGAAGATTCCTGTTGAATCTTCATTCAACTTTTCTAAGCAGTTGTTCGATTTCAGCATGTGAACGCGCTCCTTTGAAGGGCTAGTGTTGATGAATATTGTTTTTCTGCTTCCTGTGCTGACATCAAGTTATGGTTCAAGAATAAATTCGTGATTTTACGGAATTTATCTTTCGCGCTAACATTGTAGTTTTGATAGTCCTCCTTCGAATTTACTGATGTAATTTGTAACATAGCTTATCGTGCCATACTGATCGATTATAAATTGTAAATCGATGTTCGATTCGAACAAATGCAAAATGTTGCGGTTGTAAGAGTTAATACCGACTTCTAGACTGGATCGCTCCAAAAATAATCGGCTTGGTTTGAGCGTACTACGGTACTACGTTCGGCCTCAGACATATTCAATTTTTGTAGAACATCGTCAAAGCTTACAAATGTCCGTTCGGCGTAGAAGGTGTTCATCAATTTGTCGATTTCCTTGTAAGGCCTTTTGGATGTTTCAGCTTCTTGCAGTGGCTCCAATATCTGCAAGTTTTTGTTTTTTGTTCTTTATAGCACGTGTGACCATGTCTATGCATTTGCAATTTCACATAAGGGTCCTCAGGATCATATTTGCATGTTAGGAATTTGTTAATGAAGTCTATGAAGTTACGATTCTGATTAGAATCTGCCTGACATTTTGGTGCATTATGAAGCCACAAAAGAATATGCTCGTGAGGACTCCCACGTTACTGAAATTCAACACGCTCATAGCTGTCTACAACCTTATGGCAGCCAAAAGTACTATCGTCTTGCTTATGTAACCACATCAGTTTATTAACTTTGAAATCAAAGTATCTGGCGCAGCTGACGGGATCATTCCTTATTAGGTTGGTCTTGATGTTTGGATCCAATAAATAAGCGCCCGGGCTGATATACTTCTATCAAAGTTACTATATTTCATAAGCGTTTTCAATAGCTCTGGCCGATGTGACTTTGCTGCAGATAGTGTTAAGAATAGCATCGGTCTGCCAAGCTGTCTGATCATAGCTAACAGTTTTCTTTTCTTAACCTGCCAAAATGCTGGTGAAGATCTTAAGTTTTTCAAAAGGCGATACTCGCCATCGAATTCAATCAGGTTGTTAAGAAAATTTTTATTCTGAACATCCGAAACGGTGAAACTTGCTTTGTTTCCTTTTCTGCGCCACAGACATATGTTCAGATATGCTGAGCACGAAATTTCCATAAACTTCTTTGCCATGAATAGTATTCGTGTCGGTACGCATGACCGATGATCGTGTCGTCGAATCTGAGATTTTGTTCGGTCCTTGTACGATAACTTAACAGTTGGTGAAAAAGTATGTCCTGCAAACAATTTTAGGGAAACAAAGTTCATCAACATCTTCAATCTTGTGTCATGGTAAAGGTAATTTATATTGGCCAGGCGCAATTGCCTTTACCATTTCAGCTTGTCCTTTTGCTGTGATATCATTATTGTCGATCAATATAGTTTAATCATGATTGATTTGATTCAAGATTGCAATTTTCGTTGATGTTTTCTTCATTTGAAAGAGAAACAGTATCGTTAATCGCATCTCCCTTATCAACTATAAAATCTACTTTTTCACTGATTAAGTTTTCAAAATTATCGAAATATTTTTTATCAAATGTTATGTCATACTTTTTATACAAGGGCTTGTTAATTAAGTAGCTGATAGCATTGTAAATGAATTTCGGTCGAACCGACTCAAACATGTAATCGCTCTTATGGTCTCGGTGGCGCTTCAATTTCACTTGTATGGTTTTCATTTCGCTAAATTTCCTGGGCAGAACCTTTAAACATTCATTTACTTCGATGGGTATATCGACCACGCTGCCTTGCAATCCAAGTTGTGGGTTTCAGAGATCGGATCTGCATAAAATTTATAACTGGCGACACCATGCGCTCCTCAAGATCTGTCAATTGCTTTAAATATTCGGGAACATTTTCAAACATCAGTCCATTACTTGTTGCCAGTTTATAAATTTCTCCCCGATATGCATGGAGACCGCACGTGGAACATATCCATCCAGAGTTGAAATTGACAATACGCGACATAAATTCATTCACATGTAATGCATCATTATTCGGAGAATTTTGTGCATTTAGTTCTTGTATTTTTTTAACAACAGTATCTTCACGAAATTTCGATATTGAATGCTTAAAAAATAGCCCTTTGCAGCAACAACATATCTGTTTGAAAGCTATATCTACTCGCGGAGCATGTGCTGCCGTTAAAATAGACATTATTTTTTTTTAAATGTTTTTGGTAATATTTTGCAGTAAATGCAGTAAATAAAATCCATCAAATAGAACACCAATTGAATTGAAGCTTCAAATTGTTTTGGTATTTCGTTATCAGTTATATTTGCTTGTAAGGCTACAATTATTGCTGATTTTGTGGTTTTATGGATAGTTCCATCTGCGTGGCAAAATGACAATGGAAAAATTGTAATGGGATATGATAATGTTTTTTCAAGATCAATATTATATTGGATTGATAGAGCTAATAGGCGACCAAATAAATCACGTTGGACACGAATTTCGTGAATTATATTACCAACTTTAATAGGTTTCTTTTTTTTCTGAAGTACAATTCATAATTTTCACCTGTGATATTTTTTCTTCAAATCTCTTACCCCCTCCGTTGAACATTCAGAAATAAATGTTTTCTTCAAATTTTCATCTATTTCCAGAAAATTCAATAGGTACTCTTGCACTCGAAGCTACTTGCATCCACTGCAAACGTATTCGCGTACTATAACACGAAAAGGGGTGATAATTGGATGTAGTCACTTTTGATCTACTTTTTGGCGTGTTTTGACTAACACACCGGTCGGGTGTGTTTTGACTAACACACCAGTCGGGTGTGTTATTATGAAACCACCCGGACGGGTGTGTTATCATGAGAATACGACGTTGTGGGGTGTTAACCATTTGCTTATTTAAGAATGTTTAATATTAATAATTATAATATTTTACGCTTTGTAGTACCACAAAGACTATATTTTATTGAAATAAATATAGTCACTATAAAAGTTTCATATTTTATTGATTAATATATTAAATTTTAAAATCACAATTTTACAAAAATTACAATATCATTACAAATAATTATGCTTACAAATAATTAATAAATTATGATAAATTGTATTTGGTGTTAAATATGTGATATTATTAAGGCTTATTAGTCAGAACATTAGTCACATGCCACGTGTGGTTTCCATTTTCACTGTATAATATAGATCAAAAATATGCTTCCATTTCAAAACCCATAAAAAAATGAATAATTGAAATAAAATAAAATAAAAAAAGAAAATAATATAAAATGGAGGGATTATAACTCTGCCTTAGGGCATACTTTTATTTATTATTTATTATTGTATTAAACTCAAAAATAAATAAAGAAGATAATAGAATTTTCAATATTGATGATAGCAATGAAAATGTCGAAAGTAGTTGAAAAATAAGTGTGATATATGTAAATAATATTATTAAACATGAGTTTTTTTCATCATATAAGAGATTTTGTATATTTAACTACAACCTGCTGGGAATCACATGAAAAGTGACCGATAAGGGTTAATTCTATGTAATTATTAATTTAGCAAATTCAACATAAAAATATTAATAACTATATTATCACAGAAAATAATTATATGAATATGAATAATTACATGCGCCTAAGACAGTTTATCTCCATTTTGAACAGCGTGCACAAATTTTAAAAGCGTTGTATTTTTATTATTAATCGCTGTTTTTAATATTTGATATTCCAAATATTTTAAAATATTTGTATATGCGGCGGGATATGAACGATTCCATACAAAGTAAGTACTGAAAAGAACTGCTAATATTTTAGATGCTGATGGATTATCTATTTCCATTTGGATTTCTTTATCTGCTAAAATAAATGCTTGACATATATTATCCACTGCAGTGTAAATCACAACCCGGGGCGCTTCAAATTCGTTCGTTAATAAATTTGAAGTACTACTCAACATCTGTATAATAAAAAAAATGCATTACTTAAAATATAACTTCATTATCTTCAGCATTGATTACCTCTTTTATTGTAATGATTGGTATAACATTTTTCAGGGAAGGTTTTTTACTGTACTTGCTCAACTTACTGAGGGCTTGAATTTTTGACAATTCCGAATCATTGTTGGATATTGAAAATGTTGCCATAATTTTTGCTATATCATCATCTATTGAATTTATTAATAGATTTTCCTCTAAACTTTTTAAATTCAAGAACTCGAATAACACCTGAAATGAAATAAAATAAAATATAGCACAATTATTCAAGATTAATGATTACCATATCGCTATCCCCAAGCGGTGGAAATCTATTTATAATGTTAATAATTCTTTGCGCCTCATTCTCAATCCATGTGCTTCGGTCATTCATGGTAATTCTCAATAAATTTTTTATATGTACAATGTTCTTGCCCTTTATGAATTTTTTCTCCAATTCTTTCAATAGCATTTGGTTATCAGACATGCTTTCTTCATCTCTGAAAATAATAATAAAAATGATAAACAAATTTATATTGTATAAAATTTGAGAATTATAATCTCAATTTGAACAAAAAGTCAGTTTTTTACATAACAATTCCCAAAAACAAATTTATTATTTTTTTGGAATTCCTATCAAACCATTCTATATTATAGTTAATTCGGCTTTGTTGAAATCTGAAAAATATATTTCACTTCTAGATGGAATAATTTTGCAGAAACTTAAAATAAATACAAATATTCTGCATAGTCTGGCCCATGAAGATGTAGTGGAAGTAAATTCGTATATATCATTTTTACAGGAGTTTACCACTAAGCAAGATGAAACTTTTTCTTCTGGAACATTTTGCATGGAATCTAACGCAGAACGTATGGGCCAATGACTTCTTTGAGAGTAAAGCCACGAGGGACCTGTGTACCAATTACTATTATTAAGCAATGTATTTGGTAATGAACCACGAGAAACGCAATCGGCAATATTTGCCTCGGAAGGGATATGATACCACTTGGCAGAAGGAAGTAAATCATGAACTTTCGTTACTCTATTTGCGACAAAAGTTTTCCATCTATGAGCTGGTCCTGTTAACCAATGAAGCACAATCATCGAGTCCGTAAAACCATATATATCTTCGATACATAAAGAATGATGATTGGAAGATATGACAAAGGATAATAATTTTGCCAATACATGCGCCGCACACAACTCTAACCTAGCTAAAGTTTGAACTTTTATTGGAGTAATTTTTGATTTTGAAATAAGAAGGTAATATTTATTATCATGGCAAGGCTTGATATAAATCACAGCCCCATAAGCCTTTTCTGAACTACTATCCGCAAAACCGTAAAGAGAACAACGAATATAATTTTTGGTACCTATAAATCGAGGAATGGAAAGATTAATTAATTCTGGAAGTTGATTATAAATACTAAGCCATGTTGCAACTAATGAGGAAGGTAATGGCTCATCCCAAGCCAATTTTAATAACCATAGTTCTTTTATGATCATTTTAAATTTGATAGTAACAGGCGTAATGAAACCTAGAGAATCCCATATACGAGCAATGGTGGATAATATATGGCGTTTGGTCCAATTTTGATGGAGAAGGTTGATATTAAATTTAAAACAATCTTGAATTGGTACGTCGTCGATATAAATCATTTTGAATTATATCAGTGGCTAAGAGGTAGTTTTTGCTCTCATCTTTAGCTAGTCGTTTAATAGTGCGTAACGCATGAAAAGGAGATGGCATAATACCAAACGTGACAGTGTTTAATTCATAAATGCCGAGGGGATCTTCCGAAGAAAATCTCCAAAGTATCCCTTTTAAATCGTCTATCTTGATCACGAATTAATATATTTCTGTACATTTGTTCAATATCGGCCGTTAACGCAATTTCGCCAAAACGAAAGTTAAGAAGAATTGTGATAATGTTAGACTGTAGCTTTGGCCTAGAAAATAGGTTGGCATTTAGGGAAGGAAATTCAGCATTCTTTGCTGATGCATCAAATACGATTCATAACGGTGTGGAGGAGCTGTCTTTAATCACGGCGAAATGTGGAATATAATACCCTTCATTGGCTGTGGAATTATTTACATGGCCTAAAAATGACATGTGTTTTTGTTGTAAATAATCGTGAATTACTTCTGAATATTGTTTATGGAATTCAAAAGATTTCCTTTGTTCTAAAGAAAATCTTTGTTCTAAAATACAATAACGCTTATGCGCGAGTTCATATGATTTCTGAAAATTTACATTAACGTTGTCACGAAATGGTAATGAGACCACGTAACATCCATCGAAATTCTGTACTGTGGTGGACGTATAGAACTGTTCGCAATAATCGTTTTCCGACACAATCATGTCCGGTACATCTTCTAACTCAAAAAATGTTTTCATTTGTTTAGATAAGGAATCATGTTCAATCGTGCATAGATTTGTCAAACTTGAATCAGGCGATGCAACGTTTGGAAGAGATCCCATTATTACATAACCCAATTTTGTATCCAATGCGATAGGTGAATCGACGGTTTTTATGTGATTTGACATAATAATAGCATTAAATACATCACAACCCAAGATTCCATTAACAGTTTGAGGAATGAAAAATTTATTATCCGCCAGTTGTAAAGATAAAAATTTATTAATGGAATCGAAGGGAATTTTAATGGTCGATTGTGATTTGACAATTTGATGTATTACATAGGCACATACAGACATTTGAAAGGAACAATCATTCGACATAATAATAAAATTTGCCATGCCCGTAATTTTTTGCGAAGAGTTACCTATAGAAATGACTTGAGCCTCGATCGGTGTTATCTCTAGTTGAGCGGATTTACAAAATGACTCAGTCACATAGTTGCAATCGCTTGCGGTGTCAATAATGACACGCAACGGACTAGTTTTAATACCTGTTGCCAAAACATAAACAGTTGCGGTCGGCATAAGATTTATATAATGTGATAAATCTGATCCATTTACAACGCATAAAGTATTACTTTGATTGGAATCGGAAATTTTCTGCTTCGAATTTTTGGAATGAATATCTGTTGGAAATTGTTTTGTATTGTCAACACAATTATTTGAGTGTAATGAAGTATGATGTTTGGTATTACAATACAGACATGTTTTCTTAGAATAACACGGACTGTTACGTGTATGACCCAGGCAATTTGAACAAAGATTGAATCTCTTAATTGCCGACCATCTCTCATTGATATTTAATTCTAGAAATTGCAAACATTTGAAAATATTATGACTTTCGTTGCATAAGTAACATTTAAGCGGTAGACATTGCTGGTTACCAAAGAATGTGAAATGTTTTGTTTCGTAACCTTCTCGCGCAAATCATAAATATAACTTTGACCTTTTTGCACTTTATGATATTCGCCCTGAAAATAATTTTCAAATTTTTCCTGTAAATTGGTATCTAATTTGGATAGAGCGATCGATGTTAGTAAAAGATCATACAGGTCCGGAATATTTAATTGATTTAACGCTTGTACAGCAGTGTCAAATTTTTCGATGAAGTTATGCAACTGTGATGAGTTTACAGTTTTAAAAGACATTAACTGTTTGAAATAGTTAATGCCCAGATAACGTTTATTTTCGTATTTGTTAACGAAAGAGGAAGTATTATTAACAGCAGAAATGGTTTTTTCAATATATTTTATCTCCGCGTATAATTGTTCCACGGATAGAAGGGCAGCATAATCCGGTACGAAACCGAGATTTTCCAACGAGTTTAATTTATTAATATCGTCGGTAAGTTTTATGAATTGATCTCGAATGTTATCTAACATTACCAGGTTCGTACAGAATTGTTGCTGCTTGACGCATCTTCTACATCCCTGCTCAAGTCTTACGTCTTCTGTATAATCGAAAAATACATTTCTCCTTTTGAAATTAGTCGTGCGACTTCAGCACTGGCAGATACACTCTTTAAAGATTTATATCCTGAATGTACATTAGTGCCCAAGTTCCATTACCTAATACACATCCCGAGATACATTAAATTATTTGAACCTGCAAGACAACAATGGTGCTTTCGTTTCAAAAGCACTCATGGTTGTTTTAAAAGTGTGATGGCAGTTGTGCGCAATTTTAGAAATATAGGAAAAACAGTACAACTGATTAATATTCAACATGCTGATCTTTTTAATAGTTTCATAATAGAACAAGAACGACCTACATGCTTGTTGCTCCAAACACCAAAAATCAACGTTTATGGAACTACATATTCAATCGGAAGTATTGTGTTATTAGAGTGTTCTGACAATACAATGCCAGTTTTTGGCTTAATAAAAAATATTTTTATCTGTAATGGTAAAAAATTGCTTTTGATAACATTATTATCCACACAATTTTATGAAACAAAATTGAATTCACATCATGTAATTCTTGCAGAAAACAATGATAAATCTGTCATTGATATTGAAGAATTAATTTTTTCTTATGATTTGTCTTTATTTAGTGTAATGAATAAACAATATGTCTCTTTGATTTATCATGAACATGTAGAATATTATGGTTGAAAATGATAATAAATTAATTTATTTATTTATTCATTTATTTATTTATGTGTTACTATCAAAATTGCTAATATAATAATTTCTTTTTATAATTCCATGCACAGAAATAATTTTTTGTATCTTAAAATTGCATTTGTGAGAAATGTTTGCAATCATCTAAATACATGACTTTTAAATTGGATTATAAATAACTAATAGAAACATCTCGATCTGGTGTAACTATTAACACGCCGCATGCATCTTTCTGTACACGCCTGATGTCGAGCATTAGTCTTACACGACAAAAAGGAGCGATAATTAAAACGATCGCCGTGTTAATAAACATCCTTTATGTATTACCACTCCCTTATGTGTATAAAGAAGCGCTTTTTCATGGCTTTTAATATGTTTTGTGTTTTGATTCACACAACAACATTTGCAGTGTAGTCACCAAGTCTTCTTATCAATACGAATCGAATGTTTTTTGAATTATTCAAATCATTTGATCGGTGTTCCCAAAATCGTCGACGAAAATTTGTATCCGCACATACACATGTATGTCAAAACATTCAGAAACCTTTGAAACGAAAGATATATAAAGATTTTTAATTTCGATTTTTTGCGATTATTATAACTTACCCTACGGGTAGTTAATAATGTATTATAATTGCAATAAAATGCAAAAATATTTAGTAATTACTATGATTTATATGTATAAAGTTAAAATAAAATAAATATTGCGCGGTGGTATTTATGATATAAAATATTTTGGTGCAGATGTCACTTAAAAAGAAACGTTAAATTATTACATAATATGACATGAACATCATTATTAATTGATCCGATTTTATTTACTTAGAGATATATCTGTTTAGCAATTATGAAATATGTTAATGCATAACCTTTCCTATAATAGTATGCCCAAGTTTTCGCTCAAAGCTTCGGGTTTATTTCTTGAGGGTGTACATACAAGAAAAATATCTAAGTAACACTGCAAAGAATAAAAATAATATATATATTCAAAGCACTACATACCTGTAAAATTTTCCTGCAAACTGAGTGGAGAATTGGGAATACGAGATGGATGATAAATAACTTGTGTGGATGAAGTGGATGGTTGTGGCGAAAAAGCCATATAGGACGTGTCCCAAGAGGAGCTAAGGTATATGGAAATCAGAATTAATATTTACCTTTGAACTGAGTGGAGAATTGGGAATAAGAGATAGATGAAAAGTAACTTGCGTGGATGAAGTGGATGGTTGTGGAGATAAATTAATATGGGAATTTTCGTTAGAGTTTTGAATCTCTTCATTAGATATCTCTTGATCAACCTCCCCTTCTCTAGAGGATTCTTCTAATGTATCTTCGATCATCACTTTATTTATTTGAAATTCTTTTTGCGGCCTTCCCGCAAATGTTCTGTCCGAATAAGCCTAGGACGACCTTTTCCACGTTTCGATTGCTGCTGTGCTAGTCTTTCTTGGTTTGTATTTTGCTTGACATTTCCCAATTTTAAATATATATCATCGTCATTTTCACTATATATGTCACTGTATTCATTATTAAATCCAGAATAGTTCAAGAATCTAACGTTTCTGCTCTCAATTATCTGATTTCTTTCCGGTATATATATATATATATATAGATAAGCTTTAGAATTATTCGAATAACGAATAAAAATACCAGGTTTAGATTTCGAATCAATTTTTCAGTCCATTGGACATCTGTTTCTTGTGTAATTGGCATTGCAAACAGCCTCAGCCCAAAACTGTTGTGGTGCTCCCGCTTGCTTTAACATGCAACGTGCCATTTCTATCAATGTTCTGTTCTTCCTTTTGGCTGAACAAATTTGAAACTGAAATTTTTTTGAGCGTATACGGTGAAGTAAGCCGTCGTTTGATACCGTTATTATGTAAAAAAATATTGAATTCATTATTACAATATTATCTGCCATGCTACCAGTTTTGTTTTCTACATACATTTTTTATTGCTTAAATGCACTCAGTACTTTGGATTTACACTTTCTGGAATTTATTTTTTTCACAATTTATTTCACACCAACACGATGCATCATCAATAAACATCACAAAATATTTCATTCCTAAGAACAACGGAGCTCTCATTGGCCCACATACATCACTATGTATAATTTCCAATAAATCCTTGGTACGAATCTTCCTCGATCTTGGAAAGGGTAGTCTTCTTTGTTTCTCACTAATACAGAATTCACAGTTTGTTAACTTTTTATTAATATTCACATTTAAACCGTGCACTCTTTTATTTTTAACCATTGTTTTGATATCATATTCATTCAAGTGTCCTAACTTTTTGTGCCACACATCAATACTTTTCGTAGTTTCACTTACATTTTTCACAGAATTCACTTTTTGATTAATATAATATAAAATGACGCACTTCGATGACATGCTTTCAATCAATCTTGCCTTCATTAGTTAGCAGTGCACTCTATTGTATGAAAATCACTTTATATCCAGTATCTGTGGCTTTAGATACTGGCACGATTTGTTCACTACTATGTGTTGTGGACTGCTTACCGGCTGGATACCTCGATCGGCAGTCACAAGCAAAATGTCCTTTTTTTCGCATCTATGACACCTTATTTGCCGACGTGATTCAACTTTGGTTACGCAATCACGTGCAAAATGCCCGACTTTCTTGCATTTATTGCATATATTACTTCGATTCCTTCTTTAACAATAATACTAGTGTCATCAGCAAAATGAATAAATTTTCAAAGATCTGAACAATTTGGTAGATAATTTATATATATATATATATATATATATATATACCTAAGTCTGTTTTTACACGGAGATTGGTTCCAGAAGAAGCCGTGTAAAAAAAAAAACGTGTAAAAAAAGACATTGATCTTATACAAAAATGGGTGATTTGTCCTACTCTCTAAAACCTATTAAAATTAGTGAAAAACAAGAATTTTCAAGAACAAAAATTCATGTCTATTTTAATAATAATTCCCCTAAATTAGTGCTATTCACATTTGCTTTGACCTGTAAAAATTGTTTGTACGCGCTAAAGGGGAATTCACTTAAATCTTTAAGCTAGTGTTCGCAAACTATCGATACTATCGATGGTTTCAGACTTTTTTCTTTCATAAATACTTTTTTGTGATATGAACATACATCGCAAAAATTAAATTTGACAAAAAAATTTAAGTACAAAAAATTTCAAATCGTGCTAAATGGAATAAAATCGTGTAAAAAAATTAAAAATATTAAATTTTCAAACCGTGTTATATCAAAACCGTGTACAAAAAGACCGTGTAAAAACAGACTTAGGTGTATATATATATATATATATATATATATATATATATATATATATAAGAAATAATAAAGGACCAAGTATTGAACTTTGATTGAGTTTGATATTTAATTTGTCTGATATTATTACCGAACCATCATCATCGCCCAAGTAAAGGTCTTAAAGAACTTACTGTAATATTACGGCCTTACGACAAGTAGTTTAATTTTAAAAGTTTATCAAAATTGGAGAAAATGAGTAGTTTTTTTGACGTTTGTTAAAATTAATATTAGATGATTTACTTGTTATAGCGATAAAGTACTTAGTCTTAATGAACACACTAAACCATTAAAGTTTTACGAAAACTGGTTCAAATATAAAAATTGTTGATTTTTGAAAATTTGCTTTTAGAAAATACAAGTTGTTCGTTCGTTTTCAATTATGTGTAATGAATCCACTCGGAATACTTTTAATAACTCATAAAATCGATTATTTATCGGGTAGTTCATGTAACTTGCCTCAAGGAAAAATACCAATACCAACTAGTTTATTGATAAACTCCTCATATGCTTTAATGACGCTATCGATAAAGGTACCCGTGGAAAAAGTTATGAATATAATTATATAAAAACCATTGGATGAAAATATAAACGATTTATTGATTATAAAATTAAATGAAATGAAAATGACAAGTTATATTGTTTTAACCCGATGTCTAGCTTGCTTGATTCCCCACATACTCCCTGCCCAGTTTTGACCTCACACTGGTGAAAATAATTAAAAAATACAGGGAAACACGTTATAAATATATGGTGGGAAAGCAGATTATAGCAGTGTTGTGGTACTGGTCAATTAGTAATTCATCAAATAGAATAAATGACAGTTTCGTCGGCAGATCCACCGTATGGTAGGTAATTCGACCTTCCATCATCTTCATACTCCGCATATGGTTCTGAATATAAATCACATGGTAAATTTCCTGAACCTCGATATCTTGGTAAACTTCGAAGATTCCACCACGATCTACTGTATTTATTTTAATTTCTATGATATTTTGGGTAAATAGATGGCGCTCTGCAAGAATATTGATTTTCGCAATGATTATAATAACCTTTTTGACTTCTGTAGCCCTTTGGGTCATACATCGGATTTTCGAATCAGATGTGATTCGAAGGAGAGCGTATTAAAGAGTCATCAACTTGACAAGATGCAGTCTTAAGTCTTATACATCAAAAGACGATTTGATGAGTTAAAGGACAAGGAGAGGTTGAATTGCGATTCCAATGACCATTTGATAGTGCATTCAATTCATGATGCAAGGTCTAGACTCAGAATAAATTTTTGTGTCAGCAATAAACACTGAGGTCTGGGTATACAAAATGGGTATACCAACAGAAGTCCGTAAACTGTAGTGAATGCGTTAACTGGACTGGACGTACCTTATAAGTAGTCACAAAAGACCAATGATTATGGTGCTGCATCAAAATCTATATTTTTTAAATCCCCAAAAAATGCTCCTTCTGTCTTCATCTCAAACGTCGTGGGTCACCAGTGTGGGAGTAATTATGAATACAAAAATATAAAATCCATTGAATAAAAATATAAACGATTTATTGATTATAAAATTAAATGAAATGAAAATGACAAGTTATATAGTTTTTTCCCGATGTTTAGCCTGCTTGATTCCCCACATACCTACCCAAATCATCTTAAACATTCGAAAGTTAAGCCTCTTTATAAGAAAGGGGCCACTGATTTAAATAATAGTTACAGGCCAATTTCATTATTAAATACTTTTGATAAATTTTTTGAAAAAATATTACATAGTCGCCTTAATATTTTTTTAACAAATAACGGTATTCTATTTAAAAATCAGTTTGGATTTCGACTGTACTATATACACTTCATTACATGTTATTGTCCATTCTTTTGAAGATGGTAGCTTTTGCATTACAATTTTTTGTGACTTGCCCAAAGCCTTTGATAGTATCTCCCATGACATCCTTTATAATAAGCTTGAAAAATACGGCGTGGTTTAGCTCTTGACTTATTTTCATCTTATTTATCAAATAGGACTCAGTCTTCTTTCCCCGCTATTTTTTTCAAGTCCGTTTCCTTGGCAGTGGCTTCGTTAGAAAGTAGATTGGTACAGTAGGAATCTCGTTAATCCATTCATATGCGTCACTAATTAGATGACGAGGCATTTGGCTATTTTTTTTTGTCTAGGAGGGGAATGCAATTTACTCACATTAGATGTTGGGATGGTGTCTTGGCTGAGTGTTTAAGTGGGTTTCCGTAGACTGACTTATGAAGTGTGCGGGCCCATTTCTCATCCAAATCTTTTTGAGAGCCTATGACGGTGTTGACAACAACGTAATGTAGCATTTTCTCACATTTCGCGATCTCAAGCTTGTGGAAACTTGAGTCGGTAGAGTTCAAGTTCTTAATTCTGTTCATACGTCTAAGGGGTACGAGCCATCTAAGGGATGGAAGTGATAAACTGCCTTCTTTACAGTGGGCATAAAAGTAAGCTAATGTTACATCTTACGGCTTTTCTTATCATTCCATCCAGCGTTTTGAGGTACCCGATTTTTGCATGACCCAATACTAGTTGGTGGAGTATTCTGGGTATGCCGACAGTTCGTAATGCAAAAAGTCTTTGTTGCGGTTTTAACGGTGCCTTAGTTAATTTTTCAGTAGTTGTTAGCAGTTTGGATTTCATGTTCACTAGGTTTGCACCTTCGGGATTAAACTGGACACCGAGGTAGCTACAGCTGTCCACTCTTGTGAGTGCGGGCAGTGTTTGACCTTTGCAGCCATAGGTAGTTGTTTTATCTATAATCGACATTTTGACGTGCGGCACGTTCTTGACCGTGACTATAAATGACTTGTTATTATTTATAATTAGGCCACAGTTTGACATGTATTGACCGGCATGATCTAATAGATTCTGTTAACTTCCGACCGACGATGCTACCAAGACTAAGTCGTCGGCGAAGGCGAGAATATTGTACAAGTTTCCGTCACCAGTGACCCCGATCTCTGGTGGGGTTCTTTCAATCATTCTGTTCATGATCATGTTAAAGAGGACCGGAGACAGAGGATCTCCCTGCTTAACACCGCACCTCGGACTAATAGGATCCGAGGTGAAGCGGCCAAACCGGAGTCTGGTCCATCCCCTTCTATACAGATCGCTAACATAATTGACAAATGGTTAATGCAGATTATAATATTTTAGTGTATCGGTCAGAGCTCTATGGGAGATCGACTCGAATGTCTTTGCAACGTCTATAGAAGCTAAATAGAGTGGTTTATTATTTTGTCTGTGGTACCTTAGTAATTGGTCAAGCGCAAAGGTGTTATCACCGTCAACAGCTTGGAAAGCTTTCTGTCTCTTATCAATCTGTACTCCACTAAGCAGTCGCCTAGCGAGTACTTTATTTAATGTTCTTGTAAGGACCGATGAAAATGTTATTGGTCTATAATCTCCTGGGTTTTCCGCGTTATCCTTTTTGGGTATCAAACATGTATAAGATCCAGTCATCGTATCAGGAACGCGACCCATATCTTATATATAAAAACGGAGCTCTCTTTCAAATGTCTCTTAGTAAAACTCGAAAACGGCTAAACCGATTTGGCCAGTCTTAGTCTTGAAAAATTCGTGCCAATCCGGAGAAAGTCCAAAAGGTGAGAAATTATTCCAAATCCGTGTAGAAACTTTACTTTTTTAATTTGAAAATTTTTGGTAAACAGCACTTGATTCAAAATGGCTTCCTACACAATATTATTCAAATGACAGATGTATCACCTACTCATATGTCAAATGCTTTTTGACAAGTTAAAACAGATTATGTGTTATTCTTTTAATTTTAAAATTTAATCTTATATATAAAAATGGAGCTCTCTCTCAAATGTCCAAGTAAAACTCGAAAACGGCTGTATCGATTTGGCCAGTCTTAGTCTTGAAAAATTCGAGCAAATCCGGAGAAAGTCCAAAAGGTGAGAAATTATTTCAAATCCGCGTAGAAACTTTACATTTTTAATTTGAAAATTTTTGTTGAAGCGTAATTTAAATAAAACAATGGACGGTGGCTGATACGTGAAATTTCAAACGTTTTTGACAGATGATGTTCAATTACGTTTAATAGGGTGATTTACGTGAATATTATTTAATTATGATTAAATTGTAGTAAGTAGTTTTGTTCGTGGTTTTATTTATATACAAAAACGTTAGTAAACGGGCCGCAAGTGTTACTAGAAACTCAAAATATCAATCTTTTTGAAATGTTAATATGAAAATGCACTTTTTGGCGTTGTAGCACTCTTTTTCTAGGTTATATTATTTTTTATTTATGTTATTTCAATTCAGAACCTAAATTTGGTATCAATCAAAGGGACATTTCGTCAAATAACATTTTCCCAGTTATAATTTCCCAGAATTTATCGACAAATAGACAGTAAAATATGAAGGTCCGGGGTTAAAAACGTCCACCACCAATGTATCAAAAACTAGTAAAGTTAAACATTGTTTAGCTCAATATTTGAATGTAGAGGGAAAAACATGTATAACCAGCTATAACCTTGATTCTCATGACCATGCTATCAGGAGATAAACGTAAATCCTTGAAAATTCATAATAAAAGTATTTTCTTACGTTGGTAGTTTTTTTAGCATTAGTTAAAAGTGTAATTATTTTGTAAAATACCTTTAAAATTAAAATAAGACAATAAACCTGTTTGCCACCTGGCCATTTCAAGTCAACAAATTTTTGAAAGACAGCAAGAAAGCACATTTTTTAATGATGAAGTAGCTGACAGTTTTACTGAACGTAGTCAGATAATTGTTCGTTTGAAATGTGTTATTTGTTGTGATATAGTTAGCTTAGTTTTCGTGATATAGTTGATATTTGCTCAAAGTCAAATTGGACCATTGTGCTTTGCCCTGCTCTACATATATACTTTTTATTAAATTTACTTTAATTCATAGAATGTTACTTGAAACTTTTCAAAAAGCAGGTCAAAGAATTTTTCATTTTCTGTCTTTCCTCGCAGAAATTTTAAAATTTTGTATAACCTCAGTATTATTATTTACAATTATACACAAAATGCAGAATCCAAAAAGAATCTGAAAAACTTGAAACGTAATCAATAAGTCGAAAGACCAAAAAAGACTTGGATTGGATTATACCATGTTATCTTTTGATTCTCTAGAAATTGTTTAGAATATACCTTACTTAGCAAAACAACGTTTGCCGGGTCAGCTAGTTATTTATGTATTTTTAAATGTTACTAAGAATGCTTATTTTGATTTTATATAAGGTTTTTATTTAAATCTCAAGTGTTTGCTCACTGCCTTTTTGTATTCTTTTATCAAGAGCTTGAAATAATACTATTCTTATTGATCAAGGCTTGCTTATGAAAGAATAAATAAATAATATTGTTTCAAACGCTGTGCTGTGTAAGTAGTTATTGGTTTAATGTGAATAATGTGTTACCAAAACATTTTATGAATTATATCATTATTGCATTTAGATTATTCAAATTGAGATCCTAAATTTGGAATTGGAAGGGGACACCATAGACATTTCTGTCTAATCACTTATTGCAAGTTATAATAGACAGCGATATGAATAAGAAAATTGGATTATAACACAGATAGTAATTTTAGAAATCATATTCATAAAAATCTCAATTATGTGTACATACAAGTACAAGATCTTCGAAAACAAAGTTGTTTGAAAATTGCTTTAAGGGGGGCGATACATGTAATCGCCTTAATTTTTACCATTTTTTGAGGACTTTTTAAACTGGGAAGGAATGACTGAATCTTTTTGAACTTTTTTAGGGTTATTTATTATATATTAAAATACACAAAAAAAAATTTTTTTAATTTTTTTTTTAAATGGCTGCCGTAAAAATAAATCTGCCAATCTCGGAAAACGCCATCAATTTGCGGGCGTTCTCACTTTTCGTACGGTGATTTGAAATCAAAAAAATTAGTTTGTACGTGTTCATAAAACATATATCTTCTAGTTGAACCAAAAAAAAAATTAAAAAAGTCACAAAATCGTAAATTGGCACACCTCAGAAAAAAAAGTTCGATTTTTCACCTTTTTTTCAATGTTTTTTTTTGGTAAAATGGTTAATAGTTGAAAATTTTTTTTGAATGTTTGAGGTTTAACTAGAAGCTATTACTGTAAAGTAGATGTGTGCAAAATTTCATTGGAATCGGTTGAGAACTTTTTGAGTTATCCCGCCCGCAAATTTCAAAAATGTCGTTTTGAGAAAAACGCGTTTAAAGTTTTGACACATAGAAATAGATAAGAGTACAATAGCACAAGCGTCGAGTTGAGGCGTGGCACTTAAATGAGTTTTTATTGTATAAATAATGATAATTTTGTTTTGAATACTTACAGGCATATTTTTGAGATGTTATTGTAACGATTTATGAAAAAAAAATCGATTTTTTTTCTTGTTACACGTATCGCCCCCCTTAAAGCTCACATTATGTTATTTGACATCCACATAAGTACAGTTTAAATAGATATGGAAGTAATCATTTCAAATATATACAGTACAATCTATTTACAATACATTTTTTTCATTACAATACTGGAATGAGTTTTATAGTTATATGGTCCATGACATTTATATTTTTGGGGTTTGACACAGAATAATAGAAAGTGTCAGAAGTACGAACTTGCATTAGATTACATGATTTCATCATCCAAATAGGCCTTCTAATGCATAGAAAGAACTTTTTCCAGCATTCCAATTTCCAATGAAAAAGTTAAAATAGTTAGGCATATTCCACATGGTACTAATAAAATTTTTACAGATTTTTTCTTATGTTGTTCAGATACTAATGCTGTTATTGATCGGGTTTTTTTCAATTCCTGAGCATACTCAGGTAATAACAAAGATGCCACTAATTTAGATACACGGTTGCAAAAAAGGAAAATCAAAATAAACACATTGAAATTTGTTCACAATATGTTCACAATATGTACTCGTGTTGAAAATGTACATATGTTCAAGCAAATTTATAGAGAAGAAATGTCCATTTTATATAGCTATATAACAATCCGGGTTAAAACGTTAAAATGTTAAAACGGCTGTATAGTTATATAGGCTGCATAATTTTATATTCTTTAGTATTTATAAAGCATTTTCTAGATTATATCATTATTTTATTTAGATTATTTAAATTAAAAACCTAAAGTTGGAATCGATCAAAAGGGACATTTTGTCGAATAACAGACCACAACTTTAATAAGAAGATTCGGTTGATAATATAGCTTTGGAACACGCACCTGCAAAAATGTCAATACACAAAATTACAAATTCTTTGGAATAAAATATTTTGAAAATTGATAATAATGCTCGCATTCAATTAAAGGTATGAACAGTTCCGGTACAAGAACAAGTATAGCACAAAAATGATTCACTGATGTTCTACAATTTTGAAGGAATTCCTTCAAAACGATATGTCAAAATCCATGCAGGTATCGTTCATGTTTCATTAAATCACTCTACAAATTGAAAAAGATGAAGAACTTCAAAAATCATTGGATAATGCAATGTGAAATATAATTCACTAATGGTTATTTTCCACTAATTTTAAAGAATAGACTGGAAAAAATTTCTATGCATTTATCGAAGAATGGATGAAAATATATGAAGATCTGGGGTTAATAAGATCTACCAATAATATCTCAAAAACCAGTGAAGTTTAGCATTATTCAACAACAATATTAAAAAGTAGAGGAGAAAAGATGTATAACCAGCTATAACCTTGAGTCTCATGACTTTGCTATCGGGAGATAAACGGTAATCTTTGAAAATCCATACCAAGAGCATTTCCTTTTGTTGTTAGCTTTTTTGGGTTGTGAGCACTGTGATTTAGTTCGTAGTTAGCTATTTAATAACCACTTTAAAAACTTGTGGGGCAAAAATGACCAACTGAACATTGACCATGGCTAAAAACTAAAAAAGACGTGGATGGAATTATACCATATTTTTATAGAAAGTGTATAAAACTTTCAGTTTGATTGTAATAACAAAATATGGACAAACGGATATTGTTATTATGAATTATATAATTTATTATTATACATGTAGACTTTGGGGTTTATTGTGTTTATAATACCTCATTTTCTGTACCATTCAAGCAACACATCCTTACACTCCTAAAATAATGTATTCTTTTTTTTTATTCTCTAGAAATTGTTTAGAAATACATTATTTAGCAAAACAAAGTTTGCCGGGTCAGCTAGTATAATATAATGTTGACTAGGTTTACCAATAAGTTTATGGGCATCGACCTTAGCAGGTTTACTGATATGCCATCGGGCCCAGGAGCCGAATTCCTCGCTGGAAGTGAATCTTTTACATTCAGGAGGGTAATTAATTGGTCTCCATAAATGCGAGAGATGGTCGGTTCTCGCTCCGTTAGTGCCTGGTATTTCGGAGGACGAACACGTTAATAGCTTTTGCCAGTATTGCACCATTACATCAGATGGAGGCATGACAGTTGTCGTTTTGCTGTCTAGTAAATAGGATATACATTTATTAGGGTTCTTAGCCCAGTACTTTTGGGTGTTTTTGTATGCTATCCTACGCAACTGTCTTTCACTTATTATTGGTGCATTACCTCTTACTCTACTTATACGTAGATACTACTATTACTCTCTTAAGAGAGTCATAGTTACTCCCGCCGTTTACCCGCGCTTGCTTGAATTTCTTCACGTTGACATTCAGAGCACTGGGCAAAAATAACATTGCCTCAACACCCGCTAGGGCCATCGCAATGCTTTGTTTTGATTAGACAGTCGGATTTCTATAGTCCGTGCCAGTTCTGGGATGACCGTTGAATGGCCGAGCGAGCTCGGATCCAAATCACAAGGACCGTTTTACCTCGCCCAAATTAAACTACTTGTCGTAAGGCCGTAATATTACAGTAAGTTCTTTAAGACCATGATATAAATCGCCAAAAAAGTTCCATAAAATTCGGCTTCAATTTTTCTTGCAACAATTAATTACAAGAAAACGGTTCGATAGATTTTCACCTAAAACTAATCCGTATCATTCCCAAATAATATCTTTCGAACAGTTTTTGATTTTTTAAAATCGATTCGGTAGTATGAGCTTAAATGTGGACGAAAGTTTAACATTTTTTTCCAAATTACAAAGAAATGGCTCGGCCGATCGCTGCACAAAACTAAGTAAAGATAATCCGCATTAAAATACTTTGATTGGCTTTTAAATTTTTGAAATTGGTTCAGGCGTTTTGAGCAAACGTCGAGGAAAGTTATAATTTTGACAAACGCCAAAAAAATGACACTAATTTTTGCAATCTTAGACGATTTTTTAAAATTAAACGACTTGCCATATGACCCTAATATTTTAGTATGATCTATAAGACTATGGTATCTATCGTCAAAAAAAAAATCATGAAAATCGTCGAAATATTTTTTTAACACTTTATTACAAGAAAACGGACCGGCCGATCTGTACCGAAAACTAATCAGGTTCCTTCGGGAAGTTAATAATGGATAAAATTGTTTTAAAATGTCAGATAAAATTTTATCAGCTCCTGAGGAATAAGAATTAATAAAAGGAAAAATTGCATGCGATAATTCCCCGGATTCGTAAGTAACGTTACTAGCATCTGGGACTACAATGCCGATATCATCGAGTTTCGCAGCAGTTTCACAAAAATTTGTCACATGTTTTGCCAAATCATCGCCTTCATGCATCTTTAATGTTACACATTTTTTTATGAGAGTTGTTCGCACCCCGACTTTCGAATATAGTCCAATCATTTTAGTATTTCACCTCAGAATTTGAGATACCCTGCTGTAAGTCAGACTTACAGCTGGGTATCTCGCATTCCGAGATTCTTGCCTAATTTAAACTAAAATGACTGGGCTAATAGTTCTTGCAATTTGTCCCATATCGCTTTCGCGAAACCGAGACGCGCGCACATTCTTAATTCTTTTCCTCTCATGTATAAGACCAAATCAGATTGCGCTTTTCCGTCATTTATAACACATTCCATTTGTCAATGGTTTCGCTGCTTTGCCGCATATATATTTTCATAAGTCATTTTTATTCAGAATGGCTGTTAAATGAATTTTCCATTCATCATAATTCCTCTCGCATGATGGTTCGATTTTAATCGAAGACGTAATCTTTTTTGTAATCAACACAACTAAAATTATATTTATTTCTCTAATAATATTTACACAATAATAAACTATTTATACATTAATATAAAGTAGATTATTCCTTCGAGCAGGCGGTCGAAATAGGATGATTGTATAAAAATTCTTTCTTTTATACCAAGCTAGAATACCCCCTCTCCTAGGTAGATAACCTCACCAGGTCCGTACTCGATATAATTTTGTATTCCAACATTTGATGGTGTATGTCATTGGCCAGTGTGCTCAATAAATCCACAGATCCCATTCCTCTTCTGTATCCAAACATCGCGCCATTAAAAATTCGTTTGTTTTCTACGTACCATTCTATACGTTTCTTCAACATTTTTGCGAAAGCTTTGAAATTACATGAAAGCAATTAAATTGGTCTGTAAGAATTCGGTATTGTAGGATTTTTATTTTGTTTAAGGCATGGTATTAGTATAATATTTCTCCATTCATTAGGGATCCACTTGCTTGCTACTATATTATTAAATATGTTTATTAGTTTGATCTTCCGACTGTTTGGAGACTCTTTAATCAAATTTGAAATTAATTTGGTCAAATCCTGAAGCAGAGTTTTTTTCTTTTTTTTAACGCTTTTACCATTTCTTTTAACTTGAAGGGTACAATTAATTCGTTGTTCTCACCTGAATTATTTTCTATTTATATTTGTTTATTTTGAGCAAAATCTGGAGTGAAGCTTTTTAGAATATATTGTCCCAAGTCTACTGATATGGATTTTGCGGTATTTATCATCTTACTTTTGTTATTTAGCAATTTAATCTTGTTTCATATTAAAGTAGGATCTGAATTTTTATTTATTGAGCTGATGAATTCAATCTATTTTTGCTTTTTTATTTTTTAAAAGTCTTTTCGTCAGAGCGTTTATTTTTTGAAAGTTGATTTAGTTTTCATAGTTATACTGCATGCGTAGATATGAGTCGCATTCTTGATTCCACCACACGGAGGATTTCAATAACGTTCCTTTTGTGATCTTAATTTAATTTTTTTGATATTCTTTTCAGCTGCGGTTTCTATAATTCGGATAACATTTTCGTATTTAAAATTTTCCTTGTCTTGAATTATAGGCGATTTTAACAACCTTGTTATGTCAGCATATGCTTGCCAGTTTGCTTTCTTGGTGTTTCACTGTTTTGTAGGAATAATATTTATGTAAGTTGGGAATTCCACATCTATGTTTATAATGTTTGGAAGGTGGTCAGAATACAATGCTTCTGTACTTATTTCCCTTTTGATAGCATTCATGAAATTATTCGAACAAAGCGATAAATCTATACTTGTAGTGTAGTACAATGATCATAGTAGTCGGTTGACCGTCATTTAGGATTATTAATGAATAGTCTTCTATGTATCATTTCGTATCAATTTTTACCAGCTCTGTTTATCATGCTGCTACCCCATGCCAAGTGGTGACAATTCAAGTCTCCTATAAGAAGTAATTTTCGTGAAGAATGCAATTTCAATTTCAGCTCTGGTTGAAGTAGGATCTGAATTTTTATTTATTGAGCTGATGAATTCAATCCATTTTTGCTTTTTTTATTTTTTAAACGTCTTTTCGTCAGAGCGTTTATTTTTTATTAAATTAAACAAAAAGGTATTCCTGTTTTTATTAACACTGCGTATGTTTGATTGTTTTCAGTTTCATTTATAATTTCATATTTTTCACATTCTATATTATTTTTTACTAATATAGCAGTGCCGCCGTATCCATCATTTGTCTTTCCTGTATATTTTGCATCCTTTGAATTTGTACTCTAGTTTGGGCTTAAACCACATTTCAGAAAAAGCGGCTATGGCGATGATCTTTTCCCATAAGAAGATTCCAATCCTTTTTTTATTAGCAACTAATGATCTACAATTATATTGAAGGATTTTTAATGTCATTTATTGTTTCTGGTAGATGAATTTATTTTACTTTCTATGTCTTGGGCTATATCCTTCAGAATTTGTAAAAAATCACCTTTCTTTTCTCTAAATTTGTATTTTATGTTTGAAATAATTTTTTCCAATGGAAACTCATCTTCGTCAGTCTTTTTACGAGGTATTTGTTGTTGTACTTTACTATTTGATTTGTTCATTATGTCTCTTCTTATTTTACCACTACTTAGGAAGTCTTCCTTTGATTCTCGCTCAGTGATATCTTTCGATGTTGACTCAGTCGCAATATATATTCTTGTTTGTTTCTGATCGGTTATTGTTCGCTTATTAATTATTCTTGTCGGATTTGTTTCCGTGACGTATTGCGTTTGTTTTGCCGGAAGATTTGGGAATGATGAATTGTTTCCAGATTCAAATCCTACAGCATTGACATATGATTTATTATTTATTAGATATTTAGCTTCCATGTAGCTTAAGTTATTTTCTTCCATTGTCATTTTTATTTTGCGGTGTTCTTCATATCTCGGAGATGCTTTATTCATGGCTTGATGCTCCTTTTGACACAGAGCATGTTTAGTAAAATTGACCATTCGGTTTGAATGGCCAAAAAAGTATTTGTTGAGATAGGTTCAAAGTGTTTAAGAAGTTCGTGATCTATCAGGATGCTGCCGAACTCTATTGACCACTTGCACTTTGTCGAAGGACCAGATATATATAGTTATTGGCTATATCAGACCGATTGAATAATAAAAATAAAAGATGATAAATATATGTTTAATTATTTTGTATTTGAAATATTAAGACTTATAGATGTTTGAATTAGATGTTATAGATTTGAGTGTTAATTTACGACTGATCTTAACTATGTGAAATTTAAGTTGATACTAAATTAAAAAGAATTTACAATTTTATACATTTTTCTGATTGGTCCATTTTGTAGAATTAATGACATTCTCTTAAAATTTTGGATCCAATCAGTAGCTGTTACATTTGTCAACCAATCAGGTATTGGTCGGTTATTTCATGATTCTTAGAATTAAAACTGGGTATGCGTAAATGCGAGTTTCTTGGAAATATAAAGATGATATAGTTAGGGACAGGTGATGAAAATTCTAGGAAAAATGGATTACTGATATTATTATCGATTTTGGGACGGGATGCGTAACAATGAAAGGGATTATTTTATCGTTTTAAATTATATAATAAGGGATGAGGGTTTATTATCGCCATCCTGCATGAAGGTAATAAAATATAATAATTATACCAGGGTTGGGAATGAAGCGTTAACATGCCCCCGGACTTAAAAAATTATGAGGAATTAATTATGAATATTCTTTAACGTTACTCAATCCTAGTTTTATGCCATTGCTTATAATAATATTATAATGTTTGAAAATTTAGAAATAGCACATGACATGTGATGATATTGTTACTAATAGATTAATTAATGATAAATTATTCACGGACACTTTACTAGAGTCTTTAAAATTGTCCAAAAGTTTATAATGATTGTTGATCATTGACACTTCACTAAAGGTTTTAAATTGTCTAAATGTTTCAAATGATTGTTAATAGTTTACACTTCACAACACTTTGTTTGTTTTATTGTTTCAAATTATTTATCGTCAATTGGTAAGACACAGATTCTTGATACTGCACGTTTCACTAAACTATTGTTTGTTTTCACTGTTACCACTCGCACGATGCCGTCTTCTCCGGGATGTAGTGTTATAATTCGACCCAATCGCCACCGTAGTGGTGGTAAATTTTCATCGCGTAATAGTACCATATTACCGACTTTAATGAGTTCTGATGAATATTCGTGCCATTTTGTTCTCACTTGTAGTTCCGATATATATTCTTTGTACCACCGCTTCCAAAAGTGTTGCGTCAGTATCTGAAGACGCTGATAGCATGACAGCCTATTCTCAGGAATTTCAAGCACACATGGATCTGGGATTGATGTGGGTGGTTTGCCAATTAAAAAATGGCCGGGAGTTAAAGGATTGTAATCTTGGGATCAGAGCTTAATGGAGATAATGGTCTTGAATTTAATATTGCTTCGATCTGTGTTAATACTGTGTAAAATTCTTCGAACGTAAGGCATGCATTGCCAAGAACGTGTTTTAAATGGGCTTTACATGATTTAATGCCTGCCTCCCAAAGCCCCCCAAAGTGAGGAGAATTTGCCGGAATGTAATGCCAGGATATAGACTCAATTGATAGATTGTTTGTAATGGTAGATTTCATAGATTTATTTTGTAAAAATTTAGATAATTCATTTAATTCAGAATTTGCACCTACGAAGTTAGTGCCATAGTCCGAAAATATATCGCTAGGTTTGCCGCGGCGTGCAGTGAATCGTCTCAAAGCTGCTAAAAAACACTCCGCGGTCAAATCGGATACTAGTTCAATGTGAATAGCTTTGGTGACAAAACAGACAAACAAACAGATATATGCTTTATATTTTTTATAACCTCTGGTACGGCGATCTCTTAAAATTATGGGGCCTCCGTAATCGACGCCACATGTCGAAAATGGCGTTTGAGGGGTTATTCGATGTGTTGGTAAGTTTCCCATTAATGGGTTTATTGAAGTTGGTTTAACTTTGAAACAAGTTATGCAATTTTTGACTATGTTTCTAATTAGATTTCTACCCCCCATTGGCCAATAATTATTGCGCAAGGTATTTAACAACATTTGAGACCCGCAGTGATATAGTCTCAAGTGTTCATATTTTGCAATTAACGTTGTTAATATGTGTTTTTTTGGCAAAACTATTGGGTGACGCTTGCTATAGCCAATATTTGAGTTTTTTAAGCGACCTCCAACGCGAAGTATTCCGTTTTCGTCAAGAAAAGGATTTAACGTTTTTAAATTAGAAGTTTTATCTACCGACCCTTTCTTTATTATATTACTTATGTCCCTTTTGAATGCTTCGTTTTGAGATAGCTTTATTAACAGCATACGCGAAATATTCAGTTCACATACTTGTAAAGGTCCGCGTACCCTCACTTTTTTCTTTGGTCTGCAATTGTTAGAAAAACGTAAACAATGAGCTACGACACGAATCAGTTTAGTGATGGAGGAATAGCGATTAAATAATTCATTTGTTTCGTCAATAATGGAAATTAGGGTAGTAGTACGACCTTCCTCATCTGTTGTAGGTATGTTGTCATTATGCTGATCGATTTTTATTGGATATCGTAGCCATGATGGACCGTTCCACCATAATGAAGAATTTATTAAATCGCGCGCGAAAATTCCCCGTGATATTAAGTCAGCGGGATTGTCTTGTGATTTAACATGCAACCAGTTATTGATATCAGTTTTAGTTTGGATATCGGCTACCCTATTAGGAACAAAGGTTTTCCAACGGTAGGATGGAGATTTAATCCATGATAAAGTAACTGTTGAATCGCTCCAAAAAAATTCCCTATCGAAGGTGATGTTTAACGCTGTTTTGATTTTTTGTATAAGATTTGCTAATAAGTGCGCTGCACATAATTCAAGTCGCGGCAGTGTTATGTTACGCAATGGTGCTACTCTAGATTTGGAAGTAATGAGTTGAATTTTAAAGTTTGAATTTTTGTTAACTGATCGTATATATACGCATGCACCATAAGCTCGTTCGGACGCATCTGCAAAGCCATGCAATTCTGTGTTTACATGATCTTTACAAAACATATGTCGGTCGATATTTATATCATCAATAAATTTTAGATCTTTGCAAAATAATTTCCATTTATTTTCTATATCGGACGGTATTTGGGTATTATTATAAAAGGCGATAGAAACCCAATAGGGTCGAATATTTGAGCTGTTGCGGCTAAAATTGATCTTTTGCTAATATTTTTATTTATTTTGATACTACTAGTATTAAATTTGAAGCAATCTGATATGGAATTCCATGTCATGCCCAGCGTCTTAATTGTTTCATTTGCCGATATTGAGACATGGATTCTGATTATTTAATTCTAATAATTGTAATGAGGTAGTGTCTCTTATTACCGTATTTGATTTATTGTCTTTTTTAGGTTCAAGATGTTCAGCGTTATAATCAGCTTGATTTAAGTTTATTGTTAGATTTTGTTTATTTAAAACTAGTTCTTCTGTTGTATTAGCTTTAGTTGATAAGTTATGATTACATAAGACGTTTTTAATAACATTGCTTTTTGGATATTGAGTAATATTCTCATTTGTTAATTGTTTTGTTATTTGATTATTAGAATCTAATAACAGTACCGAGGTAGTTCCTCTTTTTACCGTATGTGATTTAAAAACGTTTATAGTTTCAAGATGCGCAACGTTTTTAGATTTATTATTATTAGATTCATTGAAAGTTATTGATTCGGATGGAATCGAAATATAGTTGTTTAATGTTTTTGTATGATTGTTTACTATAATAGTTTTACTTTCGTACCGCGATTTTAGCAATTTTCCAACATTTATATAGTTGTCCGCGGTAGCAGGTAGAGATTCGATTATGTTACCTGCTTCGCCTTTCAAGCAAGATTTTAGGTAAGAATATTTTTGAGAATTGCTAATATTTGGGTCAATATGAATTGAATAGAATGAATTATAGAACTGTAACCAGTTAATATCTGTACCGTCGAAATGAGGTAAATTAATTACAGCAAATTTATTATTGTTTGTTTGATATGATTTGTCACCAATGCCACTATTTGAGCTAGGATCTGTTTTAAATGTTTTAATAGTTGTACGTAAAATTACACAGCATTTAGTATAAGTATCATTGAAATCGTAAAATTCTGTATCTATCAAAAAGTCAATGTACTCTTCGTCATCAAAATGATTTGCAATTTGAATTAATAATTTTTGAAAAGTATCCAAAGAAGGTTTTAGTATTTCTAATATTTGTTTAAGCTCTGATATATCTAACTTGCTACTCTCATTTTCTCTTATTCTTTTACAAAAGCTATGGATTTGCGTCAAACGAAATTTCATAAACTCTTTTTTGATATTTAAATTTTCTAAAGAATCCATATTAACACAGATCTAGTACAATAATTTTAAAAAACGTTAGGTATAGACAATGGGTATAGGGATAGAATTAAAAGGAGTGCTTAAAATTAGTCTGACCTTTGTGTTGTCGGCATTCCGTGTCCTCAATTGTTTGTCTTGATATTAAGCTGGTTTGGATTCAGCTGTTGTTTCCTTGATAATGTGCTGTAGCTTTATTGTGCTATAATTATGCTTCTTGTTGTTTCACGTTAATACACAACGCACTTACACTGAGATTTCTTGTTAACGTTGATGTTAGTTTGATTTAATTGTTTGAATTGTTGTTGATATAATCGTTGTTTAAATTTGATTTTAGATTAATCTTCATGCGATGCAATGTATTATGTTAAAGGATGATTTCACTAATTACACTGTGCACTATGTTTTAGGTTTGGATTTAGGTTTTAGATTTAGATTATTTCCTTCACTTTCACTGGTTGATCCGGTTCGATGGGGACCAAAAAATGTTTAGTAAAATTGACCATTCGGTTTGAATGGCCAAAAAAGTATTTGTTGAGATAGGTTCAAAGTGTTTAAGAAGTTCGTGATCTATCTGGATGCTCCCGAACTCTAATGACCACTTGCACTTTGTCGAAGGATCAGATATATTTAGTTATTGGCTATATCAGACCGATTGAATAATAAAAATAAAAGATGATAAATATATGTTTAATTATTGTATTTGAAATATTAAGAGTTATAGATGTTTGAATTAGATGTTATAGATTTGAGTGTTAATTTACAACTGATCTTAACTATGTGAAATTTAAGTTGATACTAAATTAAAAAGAGTTTACAATTTTATACATTTTTCTGATTGGTCCATTTTGTAGAATTAATGACATTCTCTTACAATTTTGGATCCAATCAGTAGCTGTTATATTTGTCAACCAATCAAGTATTGGTCGGTTATTGAAATGATTCTTAGAATTAAAACTGGGTATGCGTAAATGCGAGTTTCTTGGAAATATAAGGATGATATAGTTAGGGACAGGTGATGAAAATTCTAGGAAAAATGGATTACTGATATGATGATCGATTTTGGGACAGGATGCGTAACAATGAAAGGGATTATTTTATCGTTTTAAATTATATAATAAGGGATGAGGGTTTATTATCGCTATCCTGCATGAAGATAATAAAATATAATAATACCAGGGTTGGGAATGAAGTGTTAACAGAGCACAAATCGGTTTATTTTGTTTGTTTGTACAGTTTTTATATTTATGTTCTTCTGAACAATGACTGCATCTAGCTTTGCTTTTGTATTAGTTAGTCACGTGACCATACCTTTGACAGTCAAAATTCTGGACCATTCTGTTGGTAGGTAGCTACCCTGCATTTTACTGCAAATATTGGTACCTTCTCGGGCAGTTTCTGTCCTCTGAATGTGACAATGCAAGCCCGTTTTGATTTGCTTTCATTATCATTTTTTTTATAAATTCTTTTTACCTCCAATATGGGTAATTCCGAATATAAATTGGCTATAATTTCTTCCTCTGTTATGTCAGAGTCTACAATACATCATATATGACCCCTTTCCTAATTAGCAAGTGTGTTGGTATAAAAGTTTTTAATTTATTTTCGGTAAATATATCATTGTTAATTAAGTAGTTGGCTATTAGTAGTCATTAACCGTTATTTTTATGCGATTCCTTTCTATTGCTTTGTAAATTGAAGATTTTTTTTAAATATTAGTCTTCCTATTGTCATTTGTTTTAAATTACTACTGTTTCTGCTCAAGGATTCCACATAAATAGAATATGGCCCGTTATCATTTTCGGAATATTTCAAATTTTTATATTTATTTTGGGAAACTTTCAGAACTTTTTCTTGTTAAATATTTGTTATTTATTTTATAGATTATTTATTATTTTATAGAAAATTTATATTCCTAGATGTTTCAATATTTTCTTGAATTTGTTCACGATTGCATCTAATAGAAATTAAAATATAGTTAATATTCTAGTTATATACGTTATATATAACATTTTAACCCTTTGGAATACGCGCGGTCGACGCATGTGACGCTCCAGCAACTCCGTGAGTATATTAGCGGAATATCTGTCATGAAAGCTTGTTTGTTATGTAATGAAAAAAAGGAATGTAATTTGTTATTTAGCCTTATATTAGACGATGAAGTTGGTCTTGCGCGCTCTTCTTGGAACTCGCCTTCTAATTGGTCGACTAATCGCTTCACACAACTGTATGTGAGATAATGGTTTTTCATTTTTATTTTTTTCAGACTTTTGTATAAAATATATGAATTTACACTGGACATTTCCAATCCCCAAAAAAACCATTTCCGTCACCACTTTAGGGATCTTCGAAGAAAACAATAACTATCAACACCGCCCATTGAATTGGTGTAATTCGCTACTACTTTGGGTTTGATCACATCACGTTGCTCGCCTTTTCTGAAAAAGCTTTTTTTTGTTAATAAATCCGGCACTCTATCGCTAGTACTCAATAGGGTAACTACTCTTTTGTCCTTCCAAGACGATAACATCGTCGTCGCATTTTTGTATGAAATACATTTATTTTCAGAAAATCTGGGCTTTTTGATCGGATCCGGTATTCCCTTTCTATTTATTTTCAATGTACCTGTTAAATAGCATTTTAGTTTCAACAATTTCTCGGCCAATGGCAAACTTGTGTAATATCTATCCGTAAACATATGGTATCCGTGCGCCTGGTACATTAGTCAATAAGTTGTTGAATACTTAATGGAATACGGGAGGTGGCATGTAAATTCGATTTTATCAGACTTTTTGATGTGATACTTCCATAATGTTCTATAATTCTGTTTCGGAATCCGCTAAAACGTATATTCTTATGCCCCATTTTGGTGGGCTTATTTGTATTATAAGCTATAAAACTTATCTGTTCTTTGAATTTTACAACTGATTCATCAACACAGATATTTTGACCGGGTACGAAAAACTCAGAAAACTTCAGGTTGAGATATTGTAAAAAATCACTCACTCGTTGAATTCGTGTCCTAACGCTCCTTTGAGGGTCGATTATCTTCAAATGCAGACATTAATTGTTTTTGGATTACATATTTTTTATGATTATGTATCCATAAGATCACTAGATTATCAAAATATATATTAAATGATTAATACTAGAATCAATAATTAATGTCAAAAGTATTATATTGCCGATATAATACTTTTGACAAAGTATTACAATGCATATATAGCAGCAATTTTAATATAAACACATAAATTCATTATCACTTTCAACCATAACATTTTACATGTTCATGATAATTCAAAAAAAAAAATTGTTTATTTATTGCAAAAACGAATTCTTCAATATCAATGATAGATTTCTGAAAGAAGTACATGATATGCATTTAATTTTGCTTCATAAATTTGTGTTGATAATACTGATATCAAAAGCAATTTTTTACCATTACAGATGAAAATTTCCTCAAAACCTGGCATTGTAGTATTGTCAGAACACTCTAATAACACAATACTTTTAGTTGAGTAACCATAAACTTTGATTTTGGGCAATAAGCATGTAGGTCGTTCTTGTTCTATTATGAAACTGTTAATAAGATCAGCATGTTGAACATTTACCAGTGGTACTGTTTTTCTGAGAGCCACAGTGTCACCTTGGTACAAAAAAATTTTACTGGGTGTTAGAGGAAATGAATTAAGTTTTGAACATAAACGAGCTTGATGTCTATAAGCCAGTGTAAAAGGTATATTTGTAAATTTACATACAACTGACATCACAGTTTTAAAATAACCTTTTTAAATAATAAATAATAAGAAACGAAAGCATTATTGTTGCCTTGCAGGTACAAATAATTTCATGTATCTCGGAATGTGTAATTAACACTAATGTACATTCCGGATATAAATCTTCGAAATAAAGGTTTCAATCTTAATTTCATATGCGAGACATCTATGATCTAAAAATGATCAATTAGTAATGATTAGGAGAAGTGTTTATTAGTTTTTGGCAAAGTTCCAGTCATTTTGAAGATACGGAGCTAATTAAGTAAAAAATTGCAGTTTTCGAGAGAACTAAGCGTCCCATTTAACTGATTCAAAGAACTTTCTGCTTGTCTTAACAAAATAATTGATTTTGGAAAAAAAAAATTTGTTTCAACTTTTTTTATTCAAAAAATTTTTTTTTGTATATCGAAAATAATTCAGATTTTATTTTTAATTCCGACTATAGTTCTAATATACCTTAAACAAATAATTTCAACTTTGCAATTCAGTTTATATAATTCTTATAAATATTAGACAATGTTACAATATTAATAATAATCTATTTGAAAACATTCAGTATTCCTCCAACATTTCGTTACGGTATGGGAAGTTCCTGCAATTTGCCTTAAGGCACGATGCCATTCACCCCACTAGTTTTAAATTACTACTGTTATTGCTCAAGGATTCCACATAAATAGAATATGGCCCGTTATCATTTTCGGAATATTTCAAATTTTTATATTTATTTGGGGAAATTTTCAGAACTTTTTCTTGAATACTATCAACATTCTGATTATTTTCGGACAATTGTTCACATTGCTCCATATTACTCGTATCTGTTTTATTCACCATTTCATTATCAATTTCATTTAAATTAGTATTTTTAATTATATGATCACAATCGTTAATAGAATTTGTTTCATCATCTGTGTCTGCTTCCATACATTCATGCCAATTTTTTACCTTTCTCTTCGAAGTAATTTTATTATAATTTTTTATTGTTTTAAAATTTTCTGTCGTTCTAATCGAGTTTTTTAATATTTCTGAATTAATTTCCTTCTTTCCGTCTGTTTTGACGTTTATAATACCTTTACTTTTTGACACTTTATTGACGATACTCTTTTTTACACTTAATGATTTATTACATAAATCAATTTCTTGTTTATTATTAATAATTTCCTTAATTGCACTATTTTCACTACATCTGAATAGGATGCATTCATTGCATTTGCAATGCTTCCACGCGCATATTACACTGTTATATCACTCCCATTGTTACCTTGCGATAACAATCTACCGACTTGTGACAATATATATATCACTCACATTATTTGTACATATTATATATATATATATATATATATAATATATATATCCTTAATTGGATTGCTTTGATTATAGATGGCGGCACATGTACATTTTGTAATTAACTTCTGGTATTACTTCTACATTTGTACATATAATCAATACTGGCAAAAAATCTGAAAAAAAATAATATTGGAAATAAGAACAAAACATACGAAATACAAAATATATTTTTAAATATATAACACATATATTTTTGAAGAATTATAAACTAAACAGAAATAACTGACTAATAATTATTAAAATATATTACAGACATATTTTTAAAGAACTACAAATTAAAGAAAAATAACTTAATAATATTAATTATTCAATGACTAATAATAATATATTAAAAACTTAAAAACTAATAAGAGAAATGCGCAGGAGTATTGACGATGGAATGACAAATTTAGCAGGAATGGAAAGTAATACAATAATTTAAGAGTATAAAACGTACAGATAATTTTTAAAAAGAACAAATACTTTGCAAACAAAAGAATCCTAAAAACATAATATATATATATATATATATATATATATATATACTCGTATATATATTCAATAGATAAGTCCTGGATTTTTTCAATATATTGATTGTTTCTTTTCCGAACAGTAAATCCAATAATAAAAAACAATTTGTTTTTTGAAGATGTTTAATACGACTTTTCGGAACTAGGTACGTTCCATCATCAGGTTTATTCTGTAATAATTTATATATCCATATCACTAATATTTTTTTGTTAAAAACACTCGATTTGTTTTTGAGGATATTTGTAGATGTTACGACTACACTAGACTTAAACACACACTCACACTTGCTATCAGTGTGTTTAAGTCTTGTGTAGTCGTAACATCTACAAATATCCTCCATATATATATATATATATATATATATATATATATATATGTGTGTGTGTGTGTGTGTGTGTGTATGCGAAATATATATAAATATATTTTATATAATAAATATATATAAATATATAATTCGAAAACTAATTTCTTAGGATTAAAATTCATTCATGAGACATTCTTCTTCATTATCTCTGCATTTAATAGTTATTTTGCTATCAATCATTAATAAAGCATTTGACAAAATCTTAGATTAGTTTGCGACTGGAACCGCATCGGCGCTGTATGAACAGTATGGCAATGTGTGCCGGCACCCTTACAATTTACTCCGCTCTCCGTTTGCTTGCTTTGTAACCTATGTCGTGTGGTGATTCACATCGTAGAATTTGCAGCCATGGGTTTTTGTAATGTTAATTTGATTTTGTTTAAATTGAGTGCTTTAGTGTACTTTTAATGATCTAATTTGGCGATAAATTATTTGCAGGCTTTCGGTTAGTATTTTGGTGTGTCATAGTTTCGTTTATTGATTCAGTCTGTCAAGAAATAACATTTGACAGCCTTCTATTCTGCAGTTTCTGTGATTTTAGTTGCGAAATATTTGTTAGTAACGTTCTTGCTTTTTGCTTATTGCTTATCGATTTAAGTTTAAACTGCATGTTTAAATATCCGTATTATTTATCAGATTATTGAGTACGTACTCGCATTATTCTTTATCGATATTGTTTCCATCCACATGGTAGTTATATTTTAACAATTTTTTATATGGGCATTTCATGTTTTCTTTCTTTTCATATGATTTTTATATTTACATATGTATATATCAAATATTATAATGTTTTATAATTTCAGATGTCGATAAAGAAACACTATTTATGACGAAAGGTTATGTGAATGTTTTGGCTGTATGGCCGTACAAGGTGATTTGGGTAACAGATTCTTAACGTAAGTACCTTTATGTTTTTCATATCAATCTGGAACACTACAATTAAACACTTACAATATCAACTAAAACAGTAGCATTTTAGAAACTGATATGTATCATATATAAATTTTGCAACTAAATAAAGTTACAAATGTTCGTTCAATAACATTCCTAGCCTTTTTGTGCAATTCATTGTATTGCTCCTCAGTATACTCACACCTTATCGGTGCCCTGTGTGGGGTGTGTAGACAATGTTCTAATGGGTAATCTGAAACTCCTGTAAATGTACAACTGATAGGTTTTTCTTTCTTGATTTGCTGTATTAAATATATCTATGAATTACCCACTAAATAGGTAAATAATTCAGTATGGCTCTAACTACTAAGACCTGAAAAATGCCAATGTCATATGTGGCGGCAGGATATCTACTACTCACAAACGATATCCTTTCATCAGCATTACATATCTGATGATATTTATTATTAAGTCAACATTCAAAATACTTAAGTAATCAAATAAATAATACTTACTACTTCAACATTGATGGAGTAATTCATATAAATTCTTCCGATTCATATAAATAACCGCTGGTGATCTTTTCTGGGAGCTTAACTATCTTCTGATTGTATCTTATTTCTTATTGCAGCTAAACTTCATCTTTCGGTCTTGATTATTAGTCCTTGGTAGTAATAATATTTTATTTTATATTGATAAACATTTGTATTAGTAGCATTTTGTTTATTGTTAAAAAGTTATTTTAAATAGTACATGAAATAAAAGTATTTTATTAAAGGAATTAAGTTTTTTCAGAAGATTTCATCTTTGGATTTAGTAATTAAGCACCTACTGCTACCTTTTGGTGACCAAACATAAAAATTACAGATATTTATATCAGACACATACATTAGCATTTGGCATGGAGTGTAATAAATATTGCTCTTTTTTAAACATAGTTTCCATTATCTATATTTGAGTAGCCAACATTAAAGTGTCCAATCTTCTCATCAAAGATATCATATTGAATGGCATTTAATTTGTACAATTTTTATTAGTTTGTTATTTTTAATAACTAAATAATCTATACTAGTGCATAACCAGGATTGTAATGGCTTCACTAACAATCCAACTGGGATCACATCAACAGGGTATTTGGCTATTGCTTTTTTTTATTTTTCAAGCCATATTTTATTGTCTTAGTTGGATTGATTAGATCAAGGCCAAAGTTTTAAAATTGTTTTTGTGACGAGCTGAAAACCACTCTGAACTTTCACTTTGATCTATTTTTTTAAACACAACAATTTGGTAATTATATAGTTGACTTCATATTTTGATAGTAGTAATCATACAGTTTGAATCAGAAAATATATCACGTATAATACTGGCTATGTTTGGAAGTTTTAAGTAAAAGTTTCATTAGATTTTCGGTATTTTTCACAGCTATTATTTTAATGGCCGAATCACATAAAGCAGTGACAAAAATTTTAGCAGCTGTTTGTTTTGCGGTCTCAGACTCACATTTTAGAATAGTGCAAAAAGATCAGTTTATCACTGATACATTATTATCTTCTATATAATAAACTAGTTCATATTTTCTTGTGTTTGGAAAATCATCAGCAATAGCGAGAGGCTTTGAATAGATTTCCTTTCCCAACTTCTCCAGCCTTGCCCTTCAGATGTTTTGGACTTACTCCTGTCGTTGTTTATATAATGAATAACAGCATAAATGTGGTTACAATTAGCAGTTCTGTTTTAATAAAGCGACTGACAGAAATTCTCGAGAAATTCATATAGCAATTGCCTATATCAGTTTGATATGAATCATTACCAAAAAAATGAATAGCTGCAAGCACCTATAATAAAAATTTAGTAGTTAGTTTAACAAAAAAAAAAAATTTCAAATTCAAATACCTGATAATAAGTATACTATTACTCCATTAATTCACAGCAAAATGCTTAATTTTTTAATGATTGCTAAAATTGTTAATTGATTATTATTTTGAATTGAAAGCAATATTCCTGAAAAATGTTCACTTAATAAACTTGTAAAAATTTCAGTTAATTGTCAACAAATTTTTTCTTGTCTAAGAGGGCAAAGTTGGTCTGGTAGTTTTTAATACAGCTGATTTCTACATTGACTTTAATTTAATTCATCTAGAGTGCACAATTACAAAATTGTTTACTAAATATGTATGTTGATTTTTCAAATATAAAAAATACATAAACTTACGCACTTTAAATGTATAATGAACAATTATTTCGGAATGAATTTGTTATTTGACGAATTTTAAACTTCTCGTAAAGCATGTTTGTAGCAAATTATTATTTCATATCATAGACCAGTAATTCTAATATTCACTAAATATTCATTAAAAATTTGCGGACAAGTGTTTTTTTTTTAATTTTACACATTGACGTCACACCCATCTGCTGTTCAGAAACAATCTCTTAAAACATGATTGGTTTAAGTTATAAGTAAATCATTTAATGTATTTATAACTACCTTTTATTAAGTTTACGGTTAGTAAAGTTGAAAAGTTAATTAAGGTTTTACCTCCTACCCTATTTTACTCTTTTGCTACCACATCCGTTTTCGGTTTTCTTTAATTAGCAATCAGAATATACAAATTCTATGAGCTAATGTGTGGCATCAATACAAAAAAAAAAACAAAATCAAAATACGAACAATGATAAGCAAATACAAATAATAATTATATGCAAATAAAGAAATAAATATGTTGGGATGCCTCCATTGAGTAACTATTCGTGAAGAATGGCAGGCAGAGATTATTTGATCATGTTAGCTGATCTCGGATCGGAAGATATACTTGTATATAAGATCTAGATTTTTTTGTTTGACCTTGAGACATTTATCTTTATATTTATATCTTCATTTGTGTGCCCCAAATGCGTGGTGCCACATTAGAAAAATGTACACGTCCTGAACAATAAAGAATTGGATTTAAATTATTTACAAGGTCATTTTCTCTATTCTTGATTTTGTATGACTCCCCGTAAACAAGATCAACACCTCCTCCGCAGGTATATCATGTATTGAAGAGAACGTCCTCAACATTCTCGCAGCATCTTTAGTTGAGACTAGAGAAAATGCAATATCATCATTACTATCATCATGTAATATCATCAATATCGGATTTTCTCGCAAAGACAAAGTTTGTAAGTGAGAAACGAGGGAGTAATCATTTCAAACTCAATTATAAACGTTATAAATTAAAAAAAAGCGTCTGTATGTGTGCGCAGATTTTTTTTTAGCAATATTCTTGAATTTGTTTCCTTAACAATGCGACGAATCCTTCTTTTCTGCCTCTCATAGAAGGTGCGCCATCATCAGTGCAGACACTAACTAAATTACTTACATTCAATTATAATTTATTACATACTTCTTTAAAGTTTTCAAAATTATCGGCCCCGCGTGTTCTTCCTGATAATGTACCCCCAAAGCTAGTGATTCTTCGTAACATTAAAAATCTTTAGTGACAGCACGAATAAAATATAAAATTTGTGCTGAATCTATTTTATCAGTGCTTTTATTTAAAGCAGTGATTTTCAACCTTTTTTGTGCTATGCCTCACCTGAACGTTTCTAAAACCATTTAAAATTTTGTTTCTTAAAAATAATAAATAAGTTTTAGGAAACAATTACAATTTAATCGTTTTCAAAACATCACAAATGTTAAAATTTTGAAACATGTAATAAAAAACTGAAATTCAAATTTATTTTATTTGTGATTTTTTCTAAATATTTAATGCGATAATTGAGCTTGATGTTTGCTACACCAAGATTTTATATTGGGTTCTAATTTGCTAAGCTTCAATCTCAAATCTCTGCCTCGCCTCCTTCTGCTATAGCAAGTCTATTTTTTTGATATCAATAAATCATTCAAAACACTAAATCCACGTTCTACTAAATATGAAATTGGAAACGGCAGAAGAAGCTTTCTTTCGCACATTTGGGTATTTGACTTCAATTTCTCGACAAAGCCATTCCATTGCCCCTTTTATATTAAATAAAGTTTTTGCTGACTCATGATTTTGAAATTCAGCAAGTTTTTCTTGATACTGCATATTCGAAATATCAATCAAATCCACTAATACTGGATTCAGCAGTATCCATGCTGGGAAATCAATTTGTTTCAAATCTCTCCCTCAAATCGACAGATAAGATATCCAGATAATTTTTAATTACAAGCAAAGCATCACGAGTTACTTCACATTTTTGTTTTATATACAATTCAATATTTGTATTGAAACCAAATATCTTCGCTTTCGCATCGACAAGTGTTTTATTTGGTCCTTGGAGTTGTTTATTCAACATATTCAATTTTTCAAAAATATCTGTTAAATAACTTTATCGTCGAAAATTAATGAAATCTTTATTTCAGGTTTGTCATTGAAAAATTCACTTAGAACATCGAACAGTTACATATATTTGTTTAAGCATTTTCCTCTAGAAAACCATCTTACTCCCGTATTAAGCAAAAGTCTCACATCGCTTTCATTGCTCTTCACAAAACAGCCTGAAATGACGTTCAGATTTGGCACTGGCTTTATATTAATAGTACTAATGCATTTTAAAACTGCATGTTATACCTCATTTAGAACAGGCGAGATATTTTTAGCAACTAAGTGTCCTTATGAATTACACAATGCACAATAACCATTTCAGGATTTATATCTTTTATCAATTTTAAGCAGCCATTTTTCTTGTCCATCATTTTAGGAGCACCATATGCAGCACAAGATGTTATATTTTTCATTGATATGTTTTTCAATTCTAAATAGTTTTTTAACTTATTATATATGTCTTGGGATTTAGTGGTGCAATAACATTTCTTCAGAAAATAGTCCTGCATCAATAAATCGTACATATGCCAGCAATACAGCCTCACTGTCTTTTGATGTCGATTCATCCATTTGTATTGAGAAATGTCTAGTTTTTAACTTATCGATTAATTGGTTTTCAATATCGTTACTCATTTCGTCTATCTTTCTGCGAACAGTATTATTACTGAGTGGCATGGCTTTCAATTCTATGTCATCTTTTTCTAAAACTGTTTTAAGAAATGCTGAAATTGATGGTTTCATCAAATTTTCTCAAATGGTGCAGTTTTTTCCACTTTTACAAATTAATAATGACATTTGATAATTCGCCTTATGATGACGATTATTTGTTAAAGAAGTGCAGTGAATAGAGACGGCAATGTTGTTCTTTTCTCGAACTTTTCTTTTAAAGTTTTAAAATAACTCAAATCTGAATTTACATGATTACGATGTTTTGCCATCAAACGGGCCTCAAGACGACCTGGTTTCATTGATTCGTTCTACAAGCACTGCTGACAACAGACAAAAGGGATATCCGCTCATCGTGAACAGCGGCCAAATTTTAAATATTATTCATCCTAATATTGACGAGTTTTTCTCTTACTTGCTACACTCTATACTATTATAATAAGGCTTAAGTCAATGTTTTATAGGTTTAATATAATATAATTAATTATTAGCTATTTTATTATTTATTTATTATTTAATTTATTTACTATAAACTTATTTATATTTAGTTCATTTTAATTATTTATAAATATAACTAGTTTGTTTGTTGCAAGTAATCATTAAACGTTTGCCTATATTTCAAAAAGTAAATTTGAAACGATAAAGTACCATTCCGTTTGGATAGACGCTCTAGAAATTTTAATCTATTGAATGATATACATAAGCCCTTAGTGAACCAGGGCAAATTCCGTTTAGGGGCCTGGATTTTTTTTGAAGAAGGGAAAGCTAAATTAAAATTGTATAGAAAGAATGACATGAAATTATTAAATAAAGCATTAGCATCATTATTATCCTGAAATACGAGGCTATCTTTTTCCAGTAAGACTTTGAAACATAGCTTATTGGCTGAGTCGAAAATTCTCGAATAACTTATTTTATTGTTGAATGGTTTCGCCTTAGATGCAATCGCAAGGGATATACCGTAATGATCAGATAGAGTGGTGTTTGTGACAGAGGAAAATTATTTTATCGTAGGGTAGAGTCGGGGTAGAGTATTTTATCGCAATGTAGGGTAGAGCGGGGCTAAAAGGTCCGTGGGTGAAAAGTATACGATCGATATCTCCAAAACTAGTAAAGTTAAGATTTTTTCGACAATTTTTGAAACTAGAGGGAAAAAGGTAAAACCAGCTATTATCTTGATTTTTACGACTTTGCTATCTTTTCTTCCTGGTAGTCTTCTTCTACAATCTACATCATACATAATTATTTGTGGTTGTAGCTTTTTGGGCTCTTCCACAACTAATTTTTGCGCACTCAGATTTGCTTTCTTCATTATTTCTATATCTCTCTTTGTTCGAACTTCTAAGACAACTCCTTTATTTTGGAGTTGCCGTATACCTCTAATTTTTATCTGCTTACTAATATCTTTTAGACCAGTTTTTACGTGATCCTTTATTTCATCATTTGATCTACTGTCTGTTCGATCACATTCAGGTTTAATGTATATGTACTGGCTTTTTGGTTTTTGTTGCGCTATTTGCGTTGGGAGTTTATTAGGTGCTCTAGATGCCACATTTGCATATGACATGTTGGTAGTTTTCTCGTTATATTTTGCCTCTGTGTTTTCGTGCTCTAAAATTTCTTTTTGAAGCATTAGCTCCAAATTTGACCATTTTTCGAGAATGAACTTTATTACGCCTTTGGACACTTTGTTCGACTCATTAAAAAGAAAACTTTCAAGTTTCTCTCTTTCAATTTTAACTTTATTCAAACTATCCGCGGATAGATTGCTTATGCTTTCTTTAGGGGTTGTGTCCCCCTTCTCTGCCACTTTCTCTTTAGGGGTTGTATCCCCCTTCTCCACCACTTTCTCTTTAGGGGTTTCATCGCCTTTCTTAACTACTTTCTCTTTAGGGGTTGTATCCCCCTTCTCCAGCACTTTCTCTTGGTTTTTGGCTTCTGCCTTTTGGCCAGCGGCCGTTTTGGTTAACGAGTTATCCGTTTTAATTTTGGATTTTTGGGTGTTCATTATTGTTCCCACGAGTATAGGAGATTAGCAGTCGACCCAGGTAGCGCTCAGTGCTTGGGCAAGCCTGTTACTGTCGAGGTGTTGGCTGGTGCCTCGGAGTTGGTCGGTCAGAACTGTATTTCCTCACAGCCATTCACTCCTTCGTCGCGCGCCCTACCTTAGTGTTGAGGGTATTTTTTATAGAGGATCCTTCCTCGTGACCCGGGCGATTAAGCCAAGGACCCCGTTCTCTAGTGACATGACCTAGAGCTTGCGGTATGTGCCGCTTTTATGTGGGGATCAAAGATGTTCTCGCCCCACAACCTTCCTCCTTTACCCGGGCTTAGGACCGGCAGCAGTGCGCGAGGACATCTGCAGGCGGAGTTAGTAGATTGGGACATTCATTCATTATTTACTCTTATTCCATATAGCTCGAGCTTTCACTCATTGCTATGTAGCGTCTGCTTGATAATTGATTATTTCTTAAATTTTAAATAATATGTTTGTGGGTGTTGTGCAGGACTTTTAGCCGTGAGTGGAGTGACGTTTCCATCCCTAACCCCCTGGAGGCGGTCCTGCCTTTCTAGCTTTCGATTTATAGGTTCTAATTTTAGTTTTGTACTGCATTTCTGGTTTTAATGGCTTGTGCTGCAAAAGCAACAATTCATTTATTCAATATTTGTAAACACCTTCCGAGAGTGCAGCGATAAAATATTATTTGGTGTGGGTCTTGTAGGGGTCGTTTGTAAGAATGTGGGCGTATGTAGAAGGAATAGGTGACGAAGGAAGAGCATTTGATAGAATGTCTATGGAAGGAATTAGAGAATAAGGCAAAGCATAAGAATGAAGTGCAAGAGATGTTTCAGGATTAATTCTAAAATTATTGTAAAATGTGCGGTGGATATTGGAGTCTTGTAAAGAAATATTGGGAGTTGAGCAATGGAAGGTTTTGATGTACCTTTGCAAAGAAACAGGAGTATGTAATATCTTTGGGCAAAATGTGCATTGAAAATTTCTGTAAAACTGTTTTGGCTGTTTTCCATGTATTAATCTGATGTAGCGGGAAAACTAACTAAATAAAAAAAAACTTTGACATAAGCGTCTTCATTGTCTTGGTATTTTTGAGATTGCAAATAGAATGAAAACATTTTTCATTACTATTTATTATTATTCTTTTAAGTATAGTATTTGGTATTATTAATCATCTATAAAAAAGATGTTTTTGTTATGACTGATAATTGCCTGAAAAAATAATTTTATAAAAATATGATAAGGTATATATAAAAAAAATATAAAAAATTATAAAAAGCAAAATTTCCAAAATTTCAAAAATATATTCTATATAAATTACCTCATTCAAGATATAATTTTATAAAATTATTTATGAATAATTTTTAAAACATTTGTTTTTGAAATGGTTAATGTGTTCGTAACATAAAAGTAATAAAATTCAAAATTGTGTTCTGGATATATATATAAATTATATAAATATAAATTATTATAAATAATAATTTAAATTATTTATATATATAAAAAAACTGCAGCCTAGTACAGTCATAGCCTCAGAATATTCTAAGGGACATGAACATTCATAATATTTTTAGCCCTTTTCAATAAATGTAATTAAAATAGCAAATTGTGACAGTTTTATTCGTATGACGACTATACTCGCCAATACAAAAAATTCTGCCACATCTTCGTGTCGAGTATATCCGTCAATTGCAGTTATCTGGTTAAATTGCATAAGTTTTGTACATTGGACTATTCAATTTCATCAATTTTAAAATCAGACTATACAAAATTTAATTTTCTGAAATACGTGGTTCCAATTACGTTGTAATATTATTTCGTACTAAATTATTAGTATATTAATTAATTAAAGTGCATTTGCATATATTTGTTTTTATTATATAAATAATATAAATTATTATTTCAATGAGAAATTATAACTTTTCGACTTCATAAAACTTTGTTATTTTTTACAGTTTTTGGTATAAACTTGAAACCGTTCAAGTTGAATGCACAATCTGTGTATAGTTGTTTAGATGTAAATATATTTTTCGATATATAAGATTTAAAATAATTTTATTAGATAAATTTGTAGATAATTTTAAAGTCTTTTGAAGTATATTACCAAATGTTTGACACTTTACACATTTTTGCTGAAATTGGGATATGAACTTCAAAAAATGTCCAAGCAGACTGTATAAATTGACTTTGGTATTTCAGATGAGTAACTTTTATGTAAAAGATTTTATTGATATTGTTATATATAACAAATAATATATATATATATATATATATATATATATATATATATATATATACAGTACAGGCCAAAAGTTTCCGGACACATGAAAAAAATCTCATTTTCTGAGTTTTGAGCTATATTTTTCATATAAAATAATTTTATTCAAGTTAGTTTGTACATTCTACGTAGTATTAATATTTAGTGACTGATTTGTAACCAATTTGTGAGAAATGATGGACTAATTAGCAATGAAAATGTCAAAATGTCACAGTCGATTTTCCTGAATATGACCACCCTTTGCTTTGATCACTGCAGCGCATATTTTTGGTAATCTTTTGACGAGTTTTTGCAATGTTTGCGCAGATATGTTCTTCCAGGACTCGTTAAGGCAATTCCACAGGGCAGGAAGGCTGCTTGGATGCAAATCAGTCAGACAAATGCACAACAGTTCTATTGGATTAAGATCCATTATTTGAAGTATTTTTTCGTCTTGTTTTCGCTTCAAATAATTGGCACAGAGTCGGGAAGTGTGTTTAGGGTCATTATCTTGTTGAAAAATAAATTTTGGACCAATTAAATTAAGACCAGATGGAATGGCGTGGCGCTGAAGTATGGTATGATACTGTTCTTTCTTTAAAGTTCCATCTTTTTTGACAAGCGATCCGACTCCATTGAATCTAAAACAACCCCAAGCCATCACTGAACCACCACCGTGCTTCATCTTTGGCGAAATACACTTAGAATTGAGTCTTTCATTAGCCTTCCTACGTCGATGATTTCCGAAAAGTTCGAATTTTGACTCATCCGTCCATAAAACTGATTTCCATTGATCGATGGTCCAATTTAAGTGGGTTTTGGCAAATTGCAATCTCTTTTGTTTATTTACTGTTCGCAGAAGTGGTTTTTTGAGTGTCCTGCACAATCGCCGGATCTTAATCCAATAGAGCTGTTGTGGGACGAGCTTAAATGCCTCGTGAAGGATTTGCATCCAACCAGCCTTGCTGCCCTGTGGAATTGCCTTAACGAGTCCTGGAAGAACATACCTGCGCAAACATTGCAAAAACTCGTCAAAAGATTACCAAAAATATGCGCTGCAGTGATCAAAGCAAAGGGTGGTCATATTCAGGAAAATCGACTGTGACATTTTAACATTTTCATTGCTAATTAGTCCATCATTTCTCACAAATTGGTTACAGATCAGTCACTAAATATTAATACTACGTAGAATGTACAAAACTAACTTAAATAAAATTATTTATATATGAAAAATATAGTTAAAAACTCAGAAAATGAGATTTTTTCATGTGTCCGGAAACTTTTGGCCTGTACTGTATATATATTTCTTACCAGGTCCAAAGCAAATTTTTCATTTTTCAACCTTTTTTCAAATCTCTATTTCGCTTAGACTCTTCAATGGTATCACTGCCATTTGCTCCTCTTCGTCTGAAACTGAAAACATACAAATTTCAGTTTGATTTTCCATCATTTCTTGAAGATGAAGTGTAATATTCTCCAACATTGTCGACAAGTGATTCAATGACTTTTCGGGCTTATCTTTGCTTGATAAAATGAACTTCACGATTAATATTTTAATACAATAAAAACATTGACATTGAAAAATTTAGTGGCAAATTGTTCAAAATAACTTGAAACGTTGAGAACACAAAATTAGCAAATAGGATTTGCTGATAAAAACATATTCTTTTTCAGAAAGTTAGAATGAAATATTGTTTATTAAACATTATAATAGAGCAAGAAGTACATTTTTGAGCTATTTTCAATAAGCTCACAATAGCATAGCAAAAATAGTACTCGTATGTACTGATTTAGTACCAAAACTCTGTTTTTCTCTCCAACCTACCAAAAAAGCAGAAGACTAAGCAAATTGTGGGCTTATGTACAATTTCTGATATTATTAAGAAAATAATGATAAACAAAATACTTACTTGCTAAAGATTCAAGCTTTTCCTCAATGTTCGGTGGTATACTATTTTGAATGGCTGGCTCATTATTTCCTATTGAATATGCAGCTTTTATCAATACTTTTAATAATTTATTACTTTAATACTTACTTATTATTTTAATACTTACTCGCTACAGATTGCTCCTCAATAGTTGAGGAGGGATGATGGTAGTCAAGAGCAGTTGCGATTTGAGGTTTTTCATCTTTTTCAATCATTTGTGCAATACTCTGCACATCATTGGGTAAGTTAGCATCAAAATGTTAATTTATTATTGTTAATAATTTATTCGCTTGATTTTCTTGTATTTGGTTTTCCTTAATCCAAACATATAGATCGTTTAAACAATCGTTTAAAAAAAAACCGTTTCGTTGATTGATCTATTCACTGAAATAAAAAAGCGGACAGAATCTACTTTCAGCCTACCACTTTTCTCGAGAGGGCAACTCAGCGGTCAGCCACTCTTCTGATTATGTTTATACTATTTTATTATATATGTATATTATATCTAATAATGTTGGCATATACTCGGTGCTGGGCCCGGGCCTAGGGCGGCCTAATTTAGGAGGCGGCAAATTTTTCAGAAGGTCAAAATTTTAAACTCGATAAAATGTCACGACAATTCATTTTAGGAATAGATCCTAAACTTTTTTTGTAAATTTAGAGATCATTTTCTATGAAATAGAACGTAATACGTTTTCTAATCAAATTTCTTATTCGTGGGTGCCGCATATATTCAAATCAACATTGTTTTCATATAAAAATGTATCTATCACATATCTAAAGACCATACACTTTGCTAAATTATTTTAATTCTTTTTTACGCAAAATACTAATATATAGAAATTGATGAGTATTATTGGAAAATTTTGGAAAATTTCCTTAACAAACTTCAGAAAGATTTATCAAAATCCGAATAATCGTTTAGGAGGAGTATACAGTGAGGGCTTGTAATTCAATATGAACTTTATATAATAGCAATAAAGCTCAAATTGATTCTACGTTTGTATGTGAAAAAGAGAAGGGCTGTTTTTAGGGTTTTCCCGACGATTATTCGATTTTTTCTCGCCGTAAGAACCATCCTTGGACATCGACGAACATTTTAAAAAAAGAATTGGCCAAATTGGTCCAGGCGTTGTTGAGTTATGCGCTTACCAACACATTTTGCGATACATTTTTATATATAAGACTAGCTGACCCGACAGACTTCGTCCTGTCGGGTAAAATAAGTAAAAAGTAATATTTTAAATAAGAACAACTCAAATGCAAAATATAATTTATTGATAATTATGATTTAGCCAATTCATTTTCGTCGTATGCTCTGATAGAATATTGTTAATGCCATGACACATCAATTGATGTATTAAACTAATTGCGATTTCCTTTTGTCTCGGATTCATCAATTCGAGAGTTTTTCCGAAAATTTCTGCCATTTTCATTTCTCGAGATTTTTTCTGTTCTATTTTTTATCCATATGTTGTAGAAGGCTGTTCGTCAATTTGTCTCGTTTGTTTTCTTTACGACGAAAACGAAGTCGTCGGCATTTCATCAATCTGCTCTAAACTAAATTTAAAAAATCTGAACTAAATTTAAAAAAATGCTCCTGGAGCATATTTTATATCTAAATAACATTTAATATAACGGTTGATCGGTGCAAAAATGCATTATTAATTTTTCAATTTTCAATTTCTAATAATTCACATTTCCTAAAGTATTACATAATATAATTTATAAATTATTACAGTTTTAAAAGAAATGTTACCTTGAAGATTTTTTTTTATAATTTTTAGTCGTGAAAGTATATATATATATATAAGATATATGTAGAAGCTCATGGAACGTACAAAACACTATTATTATACAAATAAATATATACGCTTTTTTATGTAAATTTTTTCTTAAAAACAGTTAGTAATTATGAAATATATTTTAAGTAATTCGCTTCTTGATCAAAATTGATATGCTCTCAAACTTGGCTTTAAAACTTTTTTTTTGCAGCTTACGAAGGTTAACAAATTTGTGCAAAATTCTATTTCTGAATTAGTTGATTTAGATTCGATTATTGATTTTGGGATATATTTTAAAATATATTAATACAATGCTTGATTTGCTCATAATTTGATTTGTATTGAAATTGAAAATTGAATAGTATTTAATGGTCTTCGAGATTTTGGTGAATTCCAAAAAAAAATTCATGGTATTTGTTTATATATTCGGCAAATATTTATCATACCGCAGATCCCGAATAACTGTGAAATGGAGACCAGCATTGGTTAAATATGGCTAAAAAAACATCAGTACAATATGAAATGATAGTACTGACAATACAGTTAAGCTAACCATAATATGGTGAAAAAGTTCTTATCTGATTGGAAAAATAATTAAGAAAAAATTATTGCTTAGATCACAATATCATATCAAGATTATTGCAAGATTAAGTATTGAGTCTCTCCTCCGATTAACTCAAGATGCTAGGTTAGTTTAACCTTCGTAGCAGTGGACTGTGTGAAACACTGATTTATTGTCATAATTTATGTATTTGGTGCTGTTCTAATTACACTATTAATTTGTCACTAAGATCTAATTGAAGAAGATATATTTATTGATTATTTATTACAAAGTTCTTATGCGGAGTTTTGGAAGTAAACAATTAGTCCCATGTGAAACTCTCTGCTACCTCTCTACAAGGATAGTAATTTTCAAGTACAAACTCTCAATGCCAGGAAGATTACAATATATATATATATATATATATATATATATATATATATACATAGCTGGGCATTAACGTTAATCCGTTAACATTTTAACATTTGATTAACGGATTAACTTTTAAGTTAACTTTGAAAAATGTTAACGGACACGTTAACTTCCGTTAAATGCGAGAAGTCCGTTAATCGTTAATCCAATGCCTACTATTTACCGCACGGCACAGCTTTAGATAGGCTTTAGCCAATGCCTTATTAAACGGCATAGAGAAAAGATTTGGACCACTCCTGAATGATGAACAGTGCCAACTTGCCGCGGCATTTCACCCAAAGTTTCGGTTAATGTGGCTGGAAACGTATGACAGGAAACGTAGAGAGAGAATGCAGAAACTATAAACTATTGAACAAAAAAATAATTTTTTTTGAAAAAAAATGTTTTCTTTATTTTGACATATTTTGGAAGATCTGAACTTTTTTCAAAGCAATTGTACTGCTTTAAATGCATAGAGACAAAATATAAAGCGCGTAGCGCCGCCGCGTCGCTGTCTAAAGGATAAACATTGGTACGGAACCCATAGGAATGTAAATAAAATTTATACTTATTGTTAAAATCTCTATAAAATATCTGATAATTTGATGTGCATATGTCTAATGATCATTTTTTACTGCCAAATGCATTTCCTTTTACTTTTTTTACTAGATCTCCGAAACCGCTAGACCTGCCTTCATGAAAATTTGATCAGTTCTTCATTTTGTTAATACAAGTAAAATGTTTTTTGATTATTAAAATCGGACGCTCCGTTCTCTTAAAAACTGAGTTACCGTTTTTGGCTCAATTTGCCCCATATCTTCGGAACGGCTAGACCTGCCTTTGCCAAAAACTAATCAGCACGTCTTCTTATCAATACGAATCGAATGTTTTTTGAATTATTCAAATCGGTTGATTCGTGTTCCCGAAATCGTCGACGAAAATTTGTATCCGAATACACATACATACACACACACATACATCCATTTTTTCTAAGGTATGCCAAAATATTCAAAAACCTTTGGAACCTCGAGAAATGCAAAAATTTTCATTTTCGATTTTTTGCGATTACCATAACTTGCCCTACGGGAAGTTAAAAAACTCTTTCCTTTATTTAGAAAAAAATTCTTATAAAAACAATATGCAATCATAAAAACGGAAAGTTGACCAATAGCGTATCACGGTATGTGATAATTGTGCCATTTTCCTTATACACACGGAGTGTGCACAAAACGCGCGAGGGGTTAAATTACACATTTGAATTATACAAGTATTTTGTTTTATTCATAACCTGTTAACTTCCAGAACCTAAACTAATAAGTTTTTAAGTTTAAGTAACGCAACGATATAAAAATGTAATTTTACACATATTAACGGATTATTAACGATTAACGTTAACTTGCGTTAAATTCTTCCGAAATGTAACGCTTTAACGTTTAACGAAGTTAACTTTTTTTGTAGCGATTAACGATTAACGAAGTTAACTATTTGATTAACGGTGCCCAGCTATGTATATATATATATATATATTTTGTAGAGTTTCGAACAAGAATCCAAAATAATACAAAATAAAAAACAAGAAAAGTTTTAAAAAAACAATTTCTTTATTTATTATTTGTTTATTGTCGACGTTTCGGAACTAGGTACGTTCCATCTTCAGGACATCTGTCAAGAAACATGATCTTGATGAGATTTTAGCAAAACAAATGTTTAGGTCCTAAACATATTGTTTTGCTAAAATCTCATCAAGATCATGTTTCTTGACAGATGTCCTGAAGATGGAACGTACCTAGTTCCGAAACGTCGACAATAAAAAAATAATTAAATAAAGAATTGTTTTTTTAAAAACTTTTCTTGTTTTTTATTTTGTATTATTTTTGGATTCTTGTTCGAAACTCTACAAAATATACACAAATCCAAGACTCTACCATTCAATATATATATATATATATATATATTACCAAGCTTCAACTGTAAATACATTCAAGGTACTCAGAATTCTAGAAGAAGGTCTCCTATAGTTGGCGATTTTTTTTATATGGTTTTGACGTTAACTGCATTTACCAATCACAGTTAAAATTCATTTCTACGTTCGTTATTCTGCCAATATAGAATATTATGCATTATTATCCATACATGGTCTTATTCATTGTATTAAAAAACATAATGCAGTTACTGGATGATGTGCAGCTCAAAAGTGTATAAATATGATTCTATAAAATGAATTTTATGCTAGATATACTGTCTTTCTACGTATGAAGATTAAAATGTACCATATTCTAGTACATATTGTAATTTAATATTATGTATACTATCAGTAAGTTGCTAAACATGGTATAATAAAATTATTGTTAGTAACAGGAGCAGAATATTCATTATTAGAACAAAACTGAAAAAAAAGCAAATAAATAATATGAACAAAAATTAGCAGAGAATTAATCTGAAAATAAATATATAGCTCTGAAGTAAATAAATAAACAAATATATAGGCTAATACAAAAAAAATAAATACATGGAAGAGAAAAATGGGAAAAATGTAACATAAATTACCAAGAATGGAATCTTACAGTAGATCTCAAAATAAAACAAATTATGAGCAAAATCTTCCATACTGTATCGATAGTGTTAAATTATGTCATAACCACAGGAGTAGTTTTTGTCTTATTCCATATTTTCTGAAATAGGATATAAAAAAGTTTGCACAAATTTGTACTATATATCAATATTTAATGTGTATCCATATATAGTCGTTCAGTTCACAATAATCAACTTCATGAAAACTAAACAAAGTCAAAATACTTTTTTTTTTCAAATATTTAAATATGCTAAATATATGTGTATGTTTATTCATATATGCAATACTTTTACGTTTACTGGACGGCTATTATAATGATCATATAAATACAACGAATTCATAAATGAATATGACTTGAGCATTCTTCTTGATTAAGAAACGAAATTTTTTATTCAATTATTCAGCTATGGGTTTAATTAAAAATTCTAGTTTTATAGTTTGTACATGATAGTGTCTAGTATGTTACCACAATTCAAGTTTTAATTCACATTTGTTGATCTTACAAAACATCGACTACATGATGGTAAATGCACAGATATTCTTATCATATAAGTAGGGCTTTATGTAGAAATGGAAATCTTTAGCTACACGGTTATGATACAAATCTATTCTAATTCTGCACCAGAGTCAGCAGAGTTATTCGTGTTCAAGCATTTATTTAAAGCAAAAGTGTTTTTCTTGCATAGGTAAAAATTGACTGAACTTTTAGATTTTTTGTTTCATGTTTCCATTGCATCTCTCACATCTACTGTTGATATGTCATGGTCCTCATTTACATTTAATGTCTTTGTATTGCTTTTTTTTCAAACGTTTAATATTGTTTCAAAGTTTCAAAAAATTCAAATTTTCGAAATTTTTTATCCTTTTCAAAAAAAACTAAATTTTGTAAAATTAAAAAAAAATGATTATGAAGCATTATCAAAAAAATCTAATTCATAAAAAATTGACTCTTTTAGACGTACACATAAGTTGTTCATAAAATACGCTCATCGCCCTATTTAAAAAGAACTTATAAATTTACAGTATGTATTTATAATAAATAATCTATTTGAAAATCTTCAAAACAATTATTGATTATTTTCATTCTTCAAATGTTTAATTACGGTACGGGAAGTTCTAGTAATTTGTCTTAAGGCACAAGGTTTTGATCAGACTGTACAATCTCATTTTTTTCTCGTATTTAGAACATGCCACTGATTAGTCAGTAGTATATTGTTTGAGAACAATGTTGATGAAAATGTTTAAGATTTTCAAAAATCACCTTTATTTTCAAAAAACAAAACTATATAGCAAAGAAAAAGGCTAAAAATACTTTTAAAATAACTAATAATTATTTTTGAAATACAATACTGTATATCACTGCTTTATCAAATCTATTCACCGTTTCGATGCAAACTGAGTGATTTGTTTACAAAATGGTCTGTACCTCATAGGTAGCCTAACACAGTACGTTTAGTATTTTACAAATAATATTTTAGTCCAGTAAAAGGTTATCCATTTATACAAATTCATTAAAATTCAATCATAAATATAATTCATCAATAAATATAAATTTGTTAGGATATAAGATTAGGATTAAAGGAAGAAAATAATAGATCATAAATAGGAACATTTCTTAAAATTATGTATATTTCTAAGCTAATCTAATTTTATTATGTTCTGAAACGATTCTGAATGACTAGAAACATCGATAAAACATCAAATCAGCAAATGTAAAAATAAATATTGCAGATTTTTACAAAACTAGTACGGTTTAAATAAAATATATTTAAAAGGCATTTTTACTCTGATGACAAGAAATATTTTAGTCCCTGAAACCTTGGAACTGTATATATATTTATTTTTGACTGAAATGATAAAAAACAATTACAATATTATATTATTGATTATTTAAACATTTGTTATTTACAATAAACAAATTAACAGATTTGTGACTAAAATATTTATTGCATAAATTGCAATTAATATCCCACAACTAATTCAATGTATTAATAAAAATGCTTTTTCAATTAATTGAATAGTCAAACATATTCCTGAAAGAAAACCAATATTTCATAATAACAAATCGATTAAAGAATTGTTAATAATTTTAAATAAATAGTATGTATTTCGAAATATTTTTTTTAACAACTGTTCAAATAAAACTGTTATATAAAGATATATTGATTATAATACATATTATAATAATGATACAGTCAAATAAGATGTATATACAAAATGAAAACTTTACATAATCACTCATACCCCTGTCTGACAGATATGAAAATAATATATAAATATACATAAGTAAATAATAAATAACTAATAATAAATTAATTTAATTCTTGGAAAATTATAAATATAAATTAAATGATGGTAAATTCACAATCATCGGAGTTATTATTTGAGATGCACTATTCGGTATTGTTTTAATGTCTTTTTTTGCGTGAACTGCTTTTGACATATTTCGCACTTAAAGGGTTTTTCGTCCATATGAATTCTCTCATGCTGCGTCAGATTCCATTTCGTTTTGAAGGTCTTGTTGCAAGTATTGCATTTATGAGGGCGTTCATTTGTATGAACCTTCTCGTGCTCTTTTAGGGCGATTTTTTGCCTAAAACTTCTATCACATGTACCACATTTTAACCGTTTTTCGCCTTTATCAACATTTACATGTTGTTTAAAGTTGCCCTTTGTTTTAAATGCTTTTTTGCAGAAATTGCATTCACACGGATATTCATTCGAATGAATTTTTTTATGCTTTATTAATGTCATCTTTTGTTTGAATTTTTTATTGCATAAATTACATTCAAATGGTCGTTCCTCTGAATGTATTCTGGAATGCTGTTTTAAGTTAAAATTTCTTGTAAATGTTTTGTTGCAAGTTTGGCATTTAAAAGGGCGTTCTACGGCATGTGTTGTTCTATGTTTTAACAATGTGATTTTATACAAAAGCATTTCATCGCATGTACTACATTTAAAAGGCATATAAGCAGCATGAGTTTTTAGATGTCTGTTTAAATAAAACTTCTTTCTGAAGGATTCGTAGCAAATATTACACTCAAACGGACGATCATAACTATGGACCTTTTCGTGTCTTTTTAATATCATTTTCTGTGCAAATGTTTTATGGCAAACATTACATTTAAATGGTAATGCGTCCATGTGAATCACTTTATGTCTATTTAAGTTGTATTTTGAAGTAAAAATTTTACTACAAATTTCACATGTAGGGATGTTCAAGTTATCGGACATTTTCAATGTTTTTTTAATTCTCAACAATTAACGCAAGTCCTATGAATGGATAATAAATATGCTTTAATATTTATTAATTAGTTTTTTTTAACATGATATAATATTAGGGGGACCGGAAAGTAATGTCGTTTTCTTACGCTAAACTACAAACACATACATTTTTAACGAGTCTTTATTTTTAATCAATGATGTATTCCCCATCATTGTCAATAACCTTTTGCCATCCAGTGAGTAAATTTTCAATCCCTGATCGATAAAAATTAATTGGTTTTTCGGCAAAATATCTAGAGATGGCATTTTGGATATCATCCAAATTTGCAAATGTTTTGCCACTTAAAAAGTGTTGCAGCGCTCGGAATAAGTGGAAATCCGATGGTGAACATCGGGCGAATATGGTGGATGAGGCAGCACCTCCCACCCCAATTCATTAATTTTTTCTAGAGTTCGCTTTGCGCAGTGCGGTCTTGCATTGTCATGTTGGAGAATGACGCCTTTTCGGTTGACAATTGCTGCCCACTTTTCAATTAAAGAATGATTTACTCGCTGCAATTGTTCTCTGTAGAGGTCTGCAGTAACAGTTTGTCCAGGTTTCAGTAATTCAAAATGAACAATGCCGCGAATACTCCACCAAACACACAAAAGCGCTTTTTTGGGGTGTAAACCTGGCTTAGCAGTACTTCGAGGGTTTTCTTTTGGAGAGAGCCACTGCCTTTTGCGTTTTGGGTGATCATACAGGACCCATTTCTCATCTCCTGTGATCAAGCGATCAAAAAACGCTTCTGTGTTGTGTCGTTGAAGCAATAAGTTGCATGTGATTGATCGGTTAGCCTTATTCTGTTCGGACAGATTATGCGGGACCCAAACACCTGCTCTGCTTACTTTCCCAATCTGCTTCAAATGTTCTTGGATGGTCGACCAAGGTTGGTTGAGACTGTTTGACAATTCCTCGATCGTCTGACACGGATTTGCTTCCACTTCCGCCCTTAACACGTCGTTGTCTAACGCTGATGGTCTTCCTGATCGATACGAGTGGGAAAGATTACCCGATTTGAACTTGGAAAACCACCTTTGGCATTTACGAATGTCCAGTGCATTTGGATAAACATCGCAAATGTTTTTGGTAGCAACTGTTGCGTTATTTCCCTTGCGAAACTCAAAGAGCATGCAATGCCGGATGTGTACCTCTTCTGGTATTTGGCTGCCATTTTACCCAAAATTACAAAAAAAAAAATGTAATTCAAATGTCTATAAGTAAAGAAATCACTATGTCTCACAATGTCTTTGGTACGCCTCTGAACCAAACAATGAGCTGACAAATGACAATCAAATGTTGGCATGCGCAGAAACATTACTTTCCGGTCCCCCTAATACTAACACTTACCTTTTTGTAATTATGATGTTTTCGGCTCGAAGTACGATCCCAAAATGAACAAATTTCTTGTTGAACCATGACACTTCTACTTCGTTCAGGTTGGACGACATTAGAAATATATCTAATGGCGCCAAAATTTAAAATCATTGACTATATAGTTGAAGGATAGATTTAAGCAGTGGTTTACAAATTTTGTCGCACAGCGCCTCTCCCCCCAGCTTTAATGAAAAAAATCTTGCGCCCCCCTTAATTTTTTTTAACAATTTCATTTTATAAATACTCCACTGATATTGTAACAAAGTGTTCGAGGAATATTAAATGTTTTCAGATAGATTATTATAAATACTGTAATGTTATCTAATATTTATATGAATTATATAAACTGAATTACAAAGTTAAAATTATTCACTTAAAGTATATAAGTTAAAAATTTTATGGCTCCAGAATGCCCTTTTTGTTGATTACGTTGAATGAAAGTGACATCATATGATGAAAAGCTGTTTCTCAAACATTTCAACATATGTGGCGAATCATAAAGTGGTATGATTTCCTAATCACGAACAAGAAAGCCTCGAAGTTTGCAACTTCTGTCTTCTTTGAGAAACTGTGCTCTTGTCTCGTTAAGCAACAAGTTAATTGCGGCAACATTTGTAGCATGCTGATCACATACAGTGGCTACAACATCGAGACCAATTTCCTGCAGGCTTGATATATCGTCTCTTATATAAACTTTAAGTTCAGCGCTTTTGACACTACTTTCAACAAAGTAGAATGCCTCTCATGTTTTAAAGTGGCCACGAATGCCTTTATTCATGAACACTAAAGCATGGTCAGCACACTTTGGTCTCCTCTCTGAAACCTACTCGAATCCTGTTATGTTATCCTTACTCTCGTCATAATCAATGCCTGCAGAAATGCTTATTTCGTCAAACATCAGAACACAGTTTCCATTAGATGGAATCAAATTTAGAACAGAAGTACGCAAAGTCTCCATGAAAGTTTTTGTTGATACCAGAGCTGATCGGAATATTAGCCAAGGACTAGATAAAAAGGTAAGGTAAGGATGAAAAGGACCTCCAATATTTGTAACAGGATGGACTCTGTTTGTACAATGCGATTCCCAGTGCTTTTTCATCGAGGTTGTATCTTCTTCCCTTAGGCTGTTTCGGCTGTTTTTTTCATCTAGCATTTGATCAATGTCGCAGTTATTGAATTGACAACATTTGAAACTTCTTTCATGACGTTTGTACTGCAAGCGTCCTTTAGCTTAGCTCTGGCAATTTCATGACTGTTTATAATTCGTCTGGCACTTCTCTTCATTGTCATAATTATATCATGACATTTTCTTTAATTGGTATGTAAGCTGTCTGCGATGCTTTACACCTATAAACTTCAAGAAATTTCTCCTCGAATATCTTAGAAAATGAAACACAATCGAACGTTATGAACGTTTTGAAAAATCATCAAAAATAGAATTATCAGACTGTGAAGCAAATTATTTATTTTTTTTTTAAATTCAACCTGTTATTAATCACATTCTTTATTAAATGTAAATGGTAAGAATTTTCACAAAGAACTGAACGGATTAAATTTAAATTTTTTTCCCAAAAGGTTTTTTCACAGAGTAAAATGACTCTGTCAGTTAATGAGATAATAGTGGCAATTTTTATTGAACGTGAATGAAAAGAAAAATAATTTATGTTTCTACCAGAGACCAAGTTGGTTTTTGATACATCAATCAGTGAGTATGCAGTTGTATGAATTACTTTTGATGTTTTTTAAATCTAAAAAACTAATTGAGCTATCACATTCAAGTTCAAAAGTAAACTGCAAATTGAAAAAATTAAAATAATTTAGGGTTTCAAAAATCTAATTTTTTTTTAAACATAAGAGACTATCGTCAACATATCTGTAATAAAAACGGGTTGAACAGGTAATTTGGATTAAACATATTTTTCTAAAAGTTGTAAAGTTTTATCAGCCAATGGAGGACTGATACTAAACCCGATTTGTAAACCAAAATTCTGAGAAAACAAACAATCCTCGAAACAAAAATAAGTATTGCTTAAAATAAAATTTAGAATGTGTTTAAACCAATTCAAATCAATAGAAGTATGAGGCTGGATTTCACTCCAACGATCACAAACATCATCAAGAGCTAAGTTCCATGGAACTGATGTCGCAAAACGAAATCAAAACGTCGTCAAATAATCAGACGGAATAATCAATTTTTTTAAATTATTAATTACATTAAAAGAGTTAGAAACATGAAATTTAGACAAAATGGCGACCTTAGAAAGTATGTTGCTGATATATTTTAAAAGTTTGCTTAGATGTGAATTTAAGCCTGGAACGATAGGTCTAAGAGGTAAATCTGGTTTATGAACTTTTGGGAGACAATAAAGTTTGGGAAAATTTCGATGGAAAAGTTTCACAGGAAAACCTAGTAATTTGGAAATCTTATTTTTTTACCAAATCGTCAATAAGTTTTAAAGTTTTTCTATTTAAATGATCTGTAGGATCATTCACTAACTGTACGGGTTTAATTGGTTTTTCGATTTGCAAATAACCGATCTCTTAGACGACAATGGCGTTTTTTAACTGTGCTAGTTGAGCCTGCAGACGATACTGCAGTAACCATACACAACTTTGTTCTGGGATTTAAGCTCCTCTCAGCCTGTAATATATCGCCATCAACCGGCTCCATTTCCGATCTATCTGTGTCGTTGTCTAAATTATCTATGTCTGGCATGGGAATTAATTCTGGGCTTTCGTTCATTGGTTCACGCATTTCCACTTGCTTTTCTGGAGTCCGATGCAATGTTGTCCGCTCGAATGGGTTTGCCCATTCGTTTAAATATTTAAGTCCCTTTTCTGGGCTACAACGGAGATATAGTTTTGACATTCTCCTTTGTTGCCGAGTAGAAGTTTCTTCTGGAAATTCGATTCTAATTCGATTCGAAGCGGGCACTTCTCCTTCTTTGTTCTCAGTACCTGGGCTACTATCGAGCAATAATTCAGTCATTCTCATTTCTCCCAGAGTAGAAGTTTGTTCTTCTTCGTTTTCCATTTGTTTAGAACATATAGAGGTCACGCGTTTTCAATCCTTTACCACCGAAATTCACTACACAAAATTTAAATTCAAATGTTTTGGTTTTGTCTTGTAGGTTACATAATTATTTTATGGAATTGATGTTTATCATGCCTACTAAACTAAAAAAAATGCGTAGGTCACGCTTGGTGTTACAAACTTTAATTTGTCTTTTTCTTAAAATGGAACAAGTGGTTTAACATTCACATTTTTAAAATATGAATTGAGCAAAAATATAATGATTATTTAAATAATGTTCACTTCTAGTAGAAAAACTAGAGATTCTCCAATGCGATCTTCAACACTTATTAGCCACTAATCATCCCCACTCTTGTCTGTTGCCTAAATATGGGACTTACACATCGAGCAAGATTCAACATTTTTCAACATTTTGTTGGTAAAAAAAACAGTAATGTATCTGTTAACATGAAGTAAACTGCTACTTTCTTCTTTTAATAAAAATCCATAAGTATTCACATTAGACGAAATTAGAATATCTTTATTCTAACTAGACTCACACACGACTTTGACCGAAGCTTAACACAATAATAATTTTTAACGAATCAATCGCATCTTCTGTTTTATCAAGCTTACAATTGCCAGAGTAAAAATGGAATGGATGCATTTCGATTATTAATTCCGTCTAATACTACAAAATAAATTCTAGAGAGTCTTAGTGTAAATAACGAGTTGAGTAAAACTTAATTTTCGGATACTTTATCTACTGCCAAATATTTTAGAAACCTTCTATTGTTTTAATATAATCTTGAATAGTTGGAGATAGTTTTGATCTTCTCGTCATGGTTTAAATAACTAGTTGACTAAAACTTAATTTCCGGATACTTTATTTTTACTGCCAAATATTTTAAAAACCTTTTATTGTTTTAATCCAATTTTGAATTTTTGAGAGAGTTTTTTATCTTCTCGTGTCCAAATATGTGGCAAAATATGTATTTGAAATGGGAACAATTCAAATGCACATATAAATTAACAATACATTTGTGCATAATAAATACATATTTTAACTAAAATATTCCTTTCACGTTCATTATTGTTAGTTTACATATTATCAAATAATACGCTTATTTTCATGTGTAAAGATTTATTTTCTAAATGGAGTAGGTACATCATTTATTAATATTATATTATATATATTATATATTAATATTATATTTGAAGTGGTTTAACATTCACATTTTTAAAATATGAATTGAGCAAAAAATATAATGATTATTTAAATAATGTTCACTTCTAGTAGAAAACTAGAGATTCTCCAATGCGATCTTCAACACTTATTAGCCAATAATCATCCCCACTCTTGTCTGTTGCCTAAATATGGGACTTACACATCGAGCAAGATTCAACATTTTGTTGGTAAAAAAAACAGTAATGTATCTGTTAACATGAAGTAAACTGCTACTTTCTTCTTTTAATAAAAATCCATAAGTATTCACATTAGACGAAATTAGAATATCTTTATTCTAACTAGACTCACACACGACTTTGACCGAAGCTTAACACAATAATAATGTTTTAACGAATCAATCGCATCTTCTGTTTTATCAAGCTTACAATTGCCAGAGTAAAAATGGAATGGATGCATTCGATTATTAATTCCGTCTAATACTACAAAAATAAATTCTAGAGAGTCTTGGTGTAAATAACGAGTTGAGTAAAACTTAATTTTCGGATACTTTATCTACTGCCAAATATTTTAGAAACCTTCTATTGTTTTAATATAATCTTGAATAGTTGGAGATAGTTTTGATCTGGAGATAGTTTTGATCTTCTCGTCATGGTTTAATAACTAGTTGACTAAACTTAATTTCCGGATACTTTATTTGTATGCCAAATATTTTAAAAACCTTTTTTGTTTAAATCACAAATTTAATAATTTGCGGGAGTTTTTTATTTCTCGTGTCCAAATATGTGGCAAAATATGTATTTGAAATGGGAACAATTCAAATGCAACATATAAATTAACAATACATTTTGTGCATAATAAATACATATTTTAACTAAAATATTCCTTTCACGTTCATTATTGTTAGTTTACATATTATCAAATAATACGCTTATTTTCATGTGTAAAGATTATTATTTTCTAAATGGAGTAGGTACATCATTTATTAATATTATATTATATTATATTATATATTAATATTATATCTGTCAATAGTGTCTAGGTATATTACTTTTGGAAAGAAGTAACGTTGGGTTTAATGCATTAATCTTTTTTTTTGTTATGATAACTATTGTCATGAATAACAACAAGCAGGAATATTCATACCGAAAGTTCACAAATGAATTTAATCTGTTTTTTCCAAAGCCCGAAATTCCCTAAATTAACCGTTAACACCTTACTTTGCAAAATAAAAATCAGTGAATTCAATGGTATAAGAAAAATATATATTTTTTTAATTTTAAATAATTATGTAACAATAAGAATATGGAAATCAAATTCAAAACAAAAGACTTTAATATCATTTTTATATAAAAAATGAATGTTTAAATGAAATTGAAACAGACTAAAATTTGATTTTATCAAAACGAAGTCGATTTTATCTCATTACATACGTTCGGAACATACCAACTGTTCAAGAAGAATGAATGAAATTTCTTCAAGACAAGTGAATGAAATTTCGTTCGATTTCCTTCGACACCCAGAAATTTTACATCTCGACATTTTTTAAAATTTTGAAGTATTTTATTTACTTTTTCTATATAATGCAATAAATTGTTAAAACCATAAAAAACAATAATAATTTCACAACAGGCACTTTTTTAGGTCGATCAGCTTATGCGGCCTCTTTTATTGCTGCCTAATTTAAGTGTGGCCTCTAATGGCAAAAAGGTTCCCCACCTCTGCTCTATACTATCTAATTTTCTAATCTTTTCTTCAATCTTCAATCTAATTTTCGTATCTTTTATGGTTTAGATTCTAAACCATAAAAGATGCGAAAAAACTTTGTTCGTACGCAAGATGCAGAATAAAATTACGAATAAAATTATGTATAACTCGATATATGTCATTATATATTTTTCATGAGATTTTTCCATTTTTCCTTTAAATTAAAAAATGTTTTAAATTTTTCGCTGGCTTTAAATTCATTTGCGGGTTATGCTTTTTTTTATAATATTCAGTTTCAAATGATGTAAAAAGTTAAATTAGCGAAGTGCCTCAATATGCAAAAATTGGCCCCACTCTATATATATATATATATATATATATATATATATATATATATATATATATATATATATATCGATAATGCATTCACAAACTTACAATCGGACCAATTCATAATTGATACTTTATCATGTTCGATCTCCGACCATGAAGCACTGATTATGAATCTCAAAACTTCTTCTACCAACGCGAACTTTCGCATAATAAGAAAAATAAATGAAAAAAACATGGAATACTTCAAAAAACAACTCTCTCTAGTTAACTGGAATTGCCTGGACCAGACTGAAGATAGCAACAAACAATTCAATATTTTTCTGAACATTTTCAAACAGATAGCAAACAACGCGTTTCCTTACAAACGCATATTGATAAACAAAAACAAAATTTCGGCGCAGTCAGACAATCTACGAAATCTCAAAGAACTTGTGGATTTTCTATATGATGCTTTTAAACAGTCACAGCGAATTGATCTGAAACAATACTTTGAACATTATAAAAGGCTATATAACCATAAGATGGAAATGGAACGTCAACAAAGTAATGTAATGAATATAGTTAAATCAGATAATAAACAACAAACTATATGGAATATAATAAAACAAGAAACAGGTCAAAAATATTTAAATAATATCGGAATTGGTACGCCATCAGCAAACGAATTTAATCATTTCTTCAGGAATGTAGCTGTCAATCTAACCAAGGGCTTGCTCGACGCAAAGACTAGACCCGAAGCTTATTTAGCTAAGGTATATGTCAGTGGGCGAAGTATGTTCCTGAGGCCAACATCTCCAGAAGAAATTGTTACAGCGATTAAACAGATGAAAAACAAGACATCACTTGACGCTTTTGGACTAAACGCTAAAATGATCAAACCAGTAGCCGAGTATATAGCTTCACCGCTCTGTGCAATCGTGAACAGTGTATTCGCTACAGGACAGTTTCCAGACAAAATGAAACTGGCGAGAATCATTCCAATGTATAAATCCGGAGACCGCCAAGATGCATCCAATTATCGGCCAATCGCCATACTGCCTGTATTTTCTAAACTGATTGAAATGTTGTTGGCCTCAAGAATACTAAATTTCTTTGAAGCCAATAACTATTCAAACAACAGTCAATTTGGGTTTAGAAAGGGGTTGAATACGATCGACGCCATAGTAAATTTTCTAAATTTCATACAAGATTCTTTAGAGAATCATGAACATTGCGGTGCGCTGTTCTGTGACCTTAGTAAGGCATTCGATTGCGTACCACACAAAATACTTCTGAAAAAACTTGAATATTATGGACTGAGAGGTGTTCCGTTAACGCTGATGCAATCCTACTTCACGAATCGTCAACAATTCGTCGACTGGCAATATAAGCTCAGTAATGCAGAAGTAGTACCAGATATTGGAATTGTCCAAGGCAGTATTTTAGGTCCGCTACTATTCTTAATATTTGTGAATGATCTGTCCTCCAACTTGAATTGCCATTCGACTCAGTTTGCAGACGATACGGCACTGGCAGTTGCAAGCAAAGACATAAAAGTTATGAATGAAAAGAGGCAAAATGCTTATAAACAAACTGAAGAGTGGTTCCTCGCCAATAAAATTGTTCTGAATAAAAATAAAACTGTTTCTATTAATTTTACAGCTAGTAGAAGACATGTTGAACTTCAAGGCGGTGAAGTCAAATACTTGGGACTAACAATGGATAGTTTGCTGACCTGGGCCAAACATATAGAGTTGCTATGCGCAAGGCTCTCGAAAGCCATTTATGCCATTAGAAGAATTAGATCCATAATAAACCAGGAATGTGCCAGGGAAACCTACTTTGCTATGTTCCATTCTGTACTTTCATACGGAATATTAGCTTGGGGATATAGTGCACACACTTCTAAAGTTATGGATCTACAAAAGAAGGCGGTTAGAGCAATAGAAGGAGTCTCACCTCGGGAGTCTTGCAGGCCGCTATTCATAAAACACAAAATTTTGACTGTCACAAACATTTATATTTGGCAACAAGCTATTGCGGTGCATGCGGATAAAACTAATCATTTATTGAGAAGTGATGTCCACGACCACAATACGCGGAATAAAAATGCAGCGATATGTCCAAAAATCAAACTCAAATCATCGCTAAGAACTACATTGGGTGCCAAGATCTATAATAAGCTACCTGATGGATGGAGATGCAAAACAAGATTCACCTTTAAAAATATTGTTAAAAATTATTTACTAAATAATCGCTATTATTTTATAAATGAATTTTTAGAATAATTATGTATTGTAAATGACTTAAATTGTAACTATTGAATTTTAATAAAGTTCTATTCTATTCTATTCTATTCTATTCTATATATTGACAAAATTTGCTGCCTGATTTTGTCTCAGCTTTAGTTCTCTCAAATCAACCATATAATATTTGAAGTATGATTAAATTGATTAATATGAAATTAATTTATTGTTTTGAAATAGCAGTATAGTGTTTGACATTAATAATTGTATGTTTGATTAATGTTACCATATTATTAATAAACATAATTTAAAATTGTTATATGTAGATTAATCTATTTTTAACTTAAATGCCATCTCGTACAATAGCAAAAAAGTTTTACTTCAATCGCGTGTGTACATTGCGCGCTCTCTTTTTTTACCTGTACTTCAATTGTATTTATTGAGCCCCTCGGAGTGTCTTGCTCGTGCAAAAAAGAAAAATAAGGGTATCCAAACCAATCGGAATTATAAATTTAATCCAAACCTAAAATTATACAAATTATTAACTCACATGTATATTCCACTTAAGTTGTGTAATTTGCAATATATTAATCATGATCTATGTTGAATTATATGAACATTCCGTTTTTCGAAAGTCGGTATTGATTACGTTCTCACTGTATTAAATTACAAATGTAGCGCATTAATTAGATGAAAAGAAATTAATATAATTTATGCCAATATATATGTTATGAATATTCATTGCAAATCGTCTTCATTAATTTTTAGTGAATCCCAATTGCTCAAGATTAAGTTGATAATGTGTAAGTATCGAAAAGTTTATGTAATTTGCCTTTAGGCAAAATGCCACTTACAACTAGAGTATATTGTTATAGAATCATGAAATATTGTCATTTGTTTATGTAAGAACTAACCTTTGCCGGTGCCGAGCGAATCTTTAACTTTTTTCCTTTCCTTTCTGTAGGACCCCTAAAGATCGCCATTTTTTGTTTCACTTCATTCATTGTTTTTTTAAACATTTTGGCGATATTTTCCCACGCATCATCTTTCTGCTTCTTGTTGTTATAATGCGGGTATTTTAGGATTCCATAATAAATTTATTTCCTGATACAGTTCAATTAGAAGAATAACATCTTTAACTTTGTGTAATAACATCTACACATATTCATTTTCAAAATTGAGGGTAAGTTGAAATATGTCAATGCTTTCACTGTACAATTGAACTTATATTGTAGTACAGATCAACGTTTATGTACAACATAGATAAGTAAACATAAATAATAGATTGCTATCGCAGGTCTTTTGACATTACCTCAATTTTAATTTTTTCGGCGATCTGAAGGAGGCAGCACTCGTACAGTATATAAATTAACCGCTGGTATTATTCCTAGATATGGTTTGCATACGTAATTCAAAATAAGAATACCTAAATAATTTCTTATATTAAAATGAGAAAAAAACATACAAAGTACAAAATATATTTTCAAATATATCACAAACATTTTTACATAACAATTATTTTTTTATAAATGTATTAATTTTATTATATATAATAATAAGTATTATAATTTTACAATTATAAGTAACTAAAAAAAGTATTCACAATGGAATGATAAATTTACAAGAAACGATCAATATGAATTACTTAATTATCAACAATATATAACAACTACACAGAAATTGTGTAGGATCATTTACAATAAAATGATAAACTTAAAAGTAATGATCAATATTAATTACTTAATGATCAACAATATATAACAACTACACAGAAATTGTATAGCAGCATTTACAATAAAATGATAAACTTAAAAAGAATTATCAATATTATGGCCTTCTTATTTTGCTCTCTTTGCAGTCTTTGTTTTCCAAAGCGAAACCATTCTACAACTATTTGAACAAAATTAGCTTCAGTAAATCCAGGAGTGTTGTTAATTATTGTGTCTAAAATAAAACCAAACAGGGGTTAGAAACATTAATTGAAATAAATTGAAGTTAAATTACCTTTAATCACTTCCATTATTTTCAGTTTGTTTACCTGGCATATTTCTTCTCCGGCCATACCAGAAACATACCGCTGCCAATTCTTTAGTGAAAACTTTTTTCAATATATTTCTTATATTTTCTGCAGTAGTTTTTCTACCAATTTTTCTAACATAGCTTTGCTAAAAACAAAACATTAAAACATAATTACTACCAAATTATTTTATTTCAATATCTCTCAAGGTGCAATTATAGTTTACCAATTCTGCAACATATGTTTCATATTTTAAAAATTCTTCATAGCATGTAATATCGTCTTCGGCACCAAGCGGAAACAAGGAATCGAATGCATTACCATTATTTTGATTAGATGTCAATGTAGGACAACTGCAGTACTTGATTATAGTGTTCAAAATGGCAAGCTCCCTTAGTATAAAATCTGTTTTTATGCACTGCTTCTCTAAGTTTATATTTATCCTCACTATTATTTGCTCTAGCTTTTCTGCAAACCAATCCATATCGTTTTGTGTTCCTTGATCCTCAAAAGTTTTACACAACCCAACGTCATGATTTATCCCTGTGAGAAGAGATAAGGGTAAAGGGCTCAGTTCTTCTACATTGGAAGTAGTTAGGCAATTGATGCTTGTTGAACTCCTCGGTGATTCGAGATCCAGCAACAATTGTTGGTTAGGATCAAAGTCTGAAAGATTATTTTTTATTCTTTCAAAAATATATATTCTATTGCATTTAAATATGTAGGTTTTTATACGTACTATATTCTTCTTCATTAGACTGATATTGGCTGTTGGGTTTCTTTAAATGAAACCCTTTGCCAAGATTCTCCTCAGCCGATGTATAGTCACTGTCTTGCGCAAACTTTCTCGCTTTATAATATGAATCTATACAATGGTAAAATAGATTTAAAAAAAATCTACATTTATATTTAGTTAAGAAGTGCACTTACCGAAATAATGCAAAACACTCGCATCCTCCTTTGTCCAAGTACTGTCGGGTAAACTTTTTTTCATTATTAGAGAAGATTTTGATATAATATGCTTTGGAGGACACCAACACTTTGTAACATCATTTATCATTAACGTTTTATTAACACGCACCTCTGACCTATTACATTCATTAATGAAATTCATCACCGCGTGTGTATACATTCTGAAAAGCCATCGTAAAGAGGTTACATAAACATTCGAAAATCTTCGAAATCAGAATAATCAAACTTGCTGAAATTTCCTTAACAATTGATGTATGAATCAAACGACAAAAATTAATTGAAAATACCTGCTAACGACGATGATTAAAAAGATTTCTTTGGATTACTGTGATTGACCAACCTATTCGAAGCACAACGATTTACGAAACGAAAATGTAGTGAGTCAAAGATGCGTGAAGTGATCGACTTGCAAACTTTCGACAAGGAAAATAGAGATTTCATGACGCCATGATTTTATAGAATTGTCAAGTGTTTACTAGAGCAGGCAGCGAGTTAAATTATTTTAAATAGAATAATTATAATGGATCAGCACAAATTAAAGACACGCAAACCGTTAAAGGATTTATAAGAAATTTTATGTTGTGCAAATGCAGAATTCAACAGATAGTTGCGCAAAAAGTGCAATGATATAAAAGACTTTTGGATCAACAAGTGGTTACATTACATTCTACACTTAGTATCGGTGTAAGTGCAAGCAAGAATCATATAGAAAATACAGTGGCTAATATAGAGATCGTTGAATTTTCAAATATGTCTTCAACGTCTTCAAATATTAGTTTTGAATAATCTGATATTGATAGAAATTTGCAACTATCAGACAAAACCATTGACTTTTCATCCACTGAGTCTTCAACCCTTCAGGAAGATTTGCGTTATTGGATAAATGATCAAAATATTACCTTACATAGTGCTAACCTTCTCAGACACATTAGTGGGGGGTTTTATGTACATTTTGGTGTAGAAAATTCTATTATTCGAGCCATGAGTAGCAGTAATATGGATAATGAAGCAAACCGAAAGGATATTTAATTTGTTTTGAAGATTTCTCTACGCTAATAAGAATATTTTTTTTTTCGCAGAAAAAGAAGCAAAAAGTACTCCCGCTAGTGATTTAATTGCTGCATTTGAAGAGGGGTGAAAGATAAGCGAACAAAATAAGGAGCGTCTCTTAAGAGAATTCATGGCATTTAAAAAACAAAAAGCTAAAAGGTCAAATCAATATAAACAACAAGCTTTAGAGTTATTAGAAAAGCTTGTTAAAGCTAATTCTAATTCTAATTCTAATAATTCTAATTAACATGATTATGCTTAAAGACTGCTCTTTATGAAGTCGGGCTTGGACTTGAAGATAATGGCTTCCAATACTCAGAATAACATTTTTTTTTATTTTTCTGAATAAAATTCAAAACAATTAAATTTTATACTTTTAAATATAATAACCAAAAAAAAGAATTGATTTAATTTCATTTCATCCAATAATTAATTCACTCATGTACAATAATTAATTAAATGTATAATATAATTTAATTTACAATTTTCTTATGTATATAATTATAACAATCTTCTCTTAGTTTGTTCATGTTCATTTCTCATGATTGTAATTTTTATCTATTGAAATGACTTATAGTTGCTTTCATCAAACATTTCTTATAATTAATTGCTCATATATACGATTTCGTTTACCAACACCAGCAGCAGGTAAAATTCTATTATAATAAATTCCATTTATGTTTCCATTTTGTTCTATTACTTCCTCCACCGGAAATTGATCGTTTTTTAATAAACATATATTAAGCATGACACAACAAGCGATTATGTACTCAGGAATTAAATCAGTTCGATTCATGTCGAGAACAAAAAATTTAATTTTTTTGTCTTGCTGATAAGTGCCCATTATCTCGATATGGTTTTTTTGTATAGCAAAGGAAATGCCTTTATGCATCCCAGACCCGTTTTCTGTCTGGGTATGTCGGACTCGATACCGCCCTGGTATAATACCGACTAAAACCTCCACTTTGCCCTTGCCTCTGGTCCCCACGGAAACCGCCGCGTAGTATTATAATTTACTTCGCCATGCTTGCGACTTAGCCAGACTTTGATGTTAGGAATGAGACGATGCGACCATCTGCCCTTCACTGCGACATCCCACAGTTGCTGCCATCGGTCAATGCTGTTCTGCCATTCTTCTAATCTCAACTTTTCAGGACTCAGTTGTTGATGTCTTCTATGGTAAATTGTCCATCTTTCTTCTGCTAAGACTAAGAGAGGCACAGTTCCTGAAATGACGCACACTGCTTCCGCCGATATTGTGCGAAATGCGCAAGCAATTCTTATACCACTGAGACGATAAAAGGGCCCTGCTATTCTCCTCGATTTTTGAGATTTAAGAGCATCAGCCCATATGGAGATACCATATATATCAGCACAGAAGTAACAACTGACGATAGTAATATCCTTCTGGATTGTTTAGGACCTCCACTATTAGGCATCAGTCGAGCAAGTTTCGTCCTAACTATTGACGCCTTAGCACTAACGTGTTCCACTTATTGATTGAAATTCAAACGAGCATCAAGCATTACGCCACGGTAACAGATGTGAGATTTTGACGTGATCTCAATGTTTCCTATCTTTAGCTTGATGGTCTCTATTGTTTTTCTACTAGTGATAAGAACAGCTTCACTTTTTTGTTGTGCTAATTGGAGATTCATTGTTCCCATCCACCGATAAATTTTTCTGGATGTAATATCGAATAGACTTACGATGTCATCAATTTGTTTGGAGACAACTACTGTGGCAACATCGTCTGCATATGCTACTAGTTTCACACATTCTGGAATCTCTAGTCTCAATAGGCCATCACACATAATATTCCACAGCAATGGGCCTAGAACAGAGCCTTGCGGCACACCTCCTGTTATATTATATTCTTCTGTCAAAAATTTTACCCGCTGTATCCAGCATGCATATTGGACGGTAGGATGATGGTTCATCTGGTGTTTTTTTTCTTTTGGTAATAAGCACTAATCTTTGCTGTTTCCATTTTCGTGGAAAAAACCCCTTCTTTTAGGCATGTATTATATGCATTAAGAAACATTGTCGGAGATGTCATAATTGATGTTTTTAAGGCAATATTAGGAATTCCATCTAAACCCGGTGCCTTACTATTTCCAACGCGATGACAAGCTTGCATTAGTTCTTGCAGTGTTATAGGTGGAATATTATTCAGTTCTACCTGTGGTAACTGGTAGTTTAAATTAGGTTGTTGTGGAAACAAAGTAATTACTATTTTATTCAATAGTCGTGGGCAAGTTGGTGAAGGTATTGGTTGGCTTTTGAGGCGAGACATTACAGTCTTATAAGGTCTTTCCCATGGGTTTTCCTCGACTTCATCCAGAAGTTCCTTCCAGCACCTAACTTTACTATCTTTGATAGCTTTATTTAGTTGCCGACGTGCTAGTTTATATTCCACTACCAGTTGTGCAGAATTAGTAAGACTATATCCTCACTGAGAGATCCTTCTTTTCTTTAGGCACTCTTTACGAAGAGAGTTGATTTCTTCAGTCCACCAGTGCCCAGATTGTCTTTGATTTATGCCATGCTTACGAGTCATACTGATATCACAGGCTTCGGTTATTCTCTCCATCAGCTCTCTAGTATGCTCATCTGCGTGTTCTGAAATTATCTCGATATGGTGTAAGTAAATGTTTGTGAAGAGGGTAAGCTGCATCACCGACTAGATGAGATTCGTTCGGGAATTTATGTTCATCGTTGAGGTAATTATTCACTTCTGTTAGACGTCATACTCGTGCGTTATGTACAGAACCAACAATGAATAAATTTACATCGACCATCACAAATAGCGCAAAAATAAAAAACTCGCTCACGTGATTAATGGACGCCCCATATGTATAAATATATTTAACTTAAATAAACAAATTAATTATCTATTTTTTAGTTTTTAAGAAGTTGCTTGATCCAAGTCTTTGGTCAGATGATATATATCCGAAGAAGTTGTCTTTGACAGAAGATAGAAACAATTGGAGTATTCAAAAAATTCGGGCGCACATGTTTGCAGGCAGTCCTAATGAAACAACATCGGGTAAAAGTTTCAATTATTTCATAAAACAGTATTGTAAGATAATAGATTGTTAGATATTAATTATTAGATATGTACTCATGTTTCTTGGCCTCTGATCAACCCAGATAGATGGGCAGGTTTCAAAGAGCAAAATGCATCTATTTTTTATATTATTTTCACCTAAAACTGAAGCAAATGTATTGTACTTTTTAAATTATAACAAAAGATTTTGAATCAGATAATTGCATAATTGAGATGATTTTAAACGCCCATGGATCATTTCATAAACATCTATCAACAAAATATAACAATTGCTCTATAAGTGAACATTGCGCTCAAATCAGGGGTGTAGCATGCCTTGGCGGGGCCCCGTATCAGAATTTGTTTCGGGGCCCCCCTCAAGAAGATTTTTTTTTACAAAATATAAAAATTTATAAAATTCAAAGAATATCTATTTATTATTCTTATTATTTATGTATCTCATTTTCTCTCATTTTCTTTCATTTTCTGAATTTTTCACAAATGTTTCCAGATATCTCTATATTCTATTCTATATTCACTTTCTTTGAAATTTTTTGAAAAATTAAATTATTTAATGATCTTTAAATTATATAAAGATTCTGTCACTAGGAACGTACAGGTCTGGTAGACATTTCTGTCCCAAAGTTTTTACGTAAATTTTAATTAGTTTCAATTTTAAACATTTCTTCTAGCAGTTGCTATTTTAATTGGAGGAGCCAAAAAAAATGCACGTTTTTTCGTTCGAAGACTGGATGCTTCCATCACATTTCTTAGATTTTTAAATTCAAACCTATTTTTGGAGCCATCAATTGGTCATGATCTTATGAGATTTTTTTATTGTATTTCTTTACAGTAATTCAGTCGACAGATTTCCGGAAACGTTTATTAATTCTCCATTTCAAAAAGACAAATGTTACTATTTACTTCGCAAATTTTTTGAAATCTTTGTTTGGTTTGTGAAATTACAGGTCCAAAATTCTCTCATCTTGTGATAACTCATCATAATAACTTGCAATAACTCGTCATAATAACGCTTCATTATCTTTTGTCTTTTGTTCTTTGAAATAGTTATTGCAATCCATCTGGATTAGTTTTGTAAATTTGTTGACAAGAATATTAGCTTATCGAATGTGCAAAAACTTTATTGAATAAATTGATTGCTAGAGCTTGCAGAAATATTGCAGCAAATTTCAATTCTCTTAAAACGTTAGCTTACACGTTGAAGTTCAATAAGGCTCGATAATAAAAGTAAATGCAAACTACGGTAAAATTATTCTTTTTTTTTTAAATATTGTTTTGCTTTCTGATTGTGTTTGTTGGGGGGCCCCCTGGCTCGGGGGCCCCTTGGGAAATGATAGATCGGAAAGTATAAATAAAAAGTTAATAGCAGATTTAATTGAAGAGGCAAATTCCAATCAAACTAATGATAAAAATTCAGTAGTAAATGAAAACAATGTCATTTGTTTTTATTCGAATTGCTAGATTCCGCTTCAACTTTCATTACACTTGTTGACTGTATGGGAGTATTAATTATTAAGTTTGTTGATGCATTAGTTAAATTTGCAGATTGTTTACGTAACTGTTCTGAAAAAAATTCAGAACTAGTATGTGAATCGTCGGCGATTACATTGGCGGACTTATTAATTAAATTATTCATTGCGAACCCCAAAGGGGTTCACTACTAAATTGGTAAACAATGTGGCATTATTTATATTGAACACTATTTAGTAATTGTTTAATGAATATGTGGGTAAACAACAAATTGATAATGATAACGGATGTTTATTAACTTCCCGTAGGGCAAGTTATAGTAATCGCAAAAAAATCGAAAATGAAAATTTTTATATATCTTTACGTTTCAAAGGTTTCTGAACATTTTGGCATACCTTAGAAAAAATGGATGTATGTGTGTGTGTGTGTTTTTTTTTTTTTTAAGCTGCACTGCTGCCAGTTTCTTACGATACGTCTTCTGTTGTAATGTATGCGCCCAGATTTCCGCTCCGTAAAGCAGGACTGAGTGAACCACCTCCAGGAGAGCTCTTCTCTTTTTGGCACGTGGGCCGATAGTATTGGCCATGATTCTCGATAGACTAGACACAGTCTTGCTAGCCCTTGTACACGTGCGTTCCAAGTGTTCACGGAATGTCAGCTTTGCATCTAACTGAACGCCCAAATAGCGGACTGACTTTGTAGACGTCAGTGTTAGCCCGTCGATGATTGTACTAAACGGTTCTGGGAACCATTTTTGGCGTGTTAGGACTACCATCTCCGTTTTCTCTTTGGCTAGCTTCAGATGGTGCTGGTCCAACCAGGCCGCGACGGCTTCGATGGTGAAATCGACCAGTACCTCGGCCTCTTCAACGCTGTCTGCCACAATAGTAGCTGCGACATCATCCGCAAACCCTGTGAGATGCACCTGCGGGGGTAAGGGAATTTCGAACAGCTCGTCATAGTCAGCGTTCCACAGATCAGGTCCCATAACCGAACCCTGTGGTGCACCAGCTGTTATATTGCGGCTCACTGTTCCCTCAGTGGTTTCAACGATGAGTACTCGATCGTCCAGGTAGCTGTCCACCATTGTCAAGATGTCATCTTTCACCCGGAATCTCTTCTCCAGCGCCTCCAGTATATCCTTCCACGATGCGCTGTTGAAAGCATTCTTCACGTCCAACGTGAGAAGTATACAAATTTTCCTAGACTTTAGGCTGCCAGCCCACGACTTTGTTGCGGTTTCTACAACTTCTTTGATTGCATCGATGGTTGATCGCCCTTTCCGGAAGCCGTACTGGCTTGAGGAGAAACCTCCGGAGGATTCAACATCTTTTCGAAGTCTGGCTTTGATAAGTTTTTCAAGCAGCTTCCCAGTTATATCCAGCATACACAGTGGTCTGTATGATGAAGCTATTATCGGAGGTCCCTTTCCTTTGTCGAGAAGGACGAGTCTTTGTCGTTTCCAGACAGAAGGGAACGTTCCGGTCACAAGGCATGCATTGTAAACATTCAACAGGATGTAAGGAAATTCCTGTGCAATGAGCTTAATCACTTGTGTTGGAATACCGTCAGGGCCGGGTGCTTTCCCTAGTTTCAGGGTTTTTGCTGCGGTTTGCAGTTCCGAAACAGTGAACTGCAACACATTGGTGGTGTTCTTGTAGCGACTCTTCTTCCGCGCTGGGTGGTTTGGGAAGAGCTCAGTAACAATCTGGTTCATCATAGCCGGGCTTTTTGGCGGCTCTGGTAAGGTTCTACCCAATCCTTTTGCGACTATATGGTAGGCTTTGCCCCAGACATCGTTATTGAGGTCGTTGCAAATTTCTGCCCACAGCTTGCCTTTACTGGACTTGATGGCTCTATTGAGCTCCTTCTTGGCCGCCTTGTACTCATTGGAGTAGTAGGTCTGAGCTGGGGAGTGCTTAGCAGCTCTTGTTGCTCGTCGTCGGAGTTGGTGACATTTTTTCCTCAGCTCTGCGATTTCGCATGTCCACCAATATGCTGGCCGGCGCAAGTCCTGTGTTTTACGACGTGGCATAGAAGCATTGCATGCTGCAGTTATAATCTTCATCGTTTTTGTTACAATGTTTTCCGTCTCGCTGCTGTTAGTTGGGAACGGATGTGATTCGAGTGTCACCCACCCCCGCGTGAGGGATTCTCGTAGGGCATCAATGTCCAATTTCCTGGTATTCCAGCTGCATCTTTCGTAATCTCGGTGTACGTGGTGGGTAGTCTCTTCTATCCAGTAGATGATGGATTGATGATCATTTCCAGTGTATTCCTCGGAGACCTTCCAGTCCTGGATTCTACTGGCAGTTTTTGGAGTCGCCAGAGTAATATCGAGAATTGACTCTCGATAACCAGGTCTTCTAAATGTCGACGTCACTCCAGTATTTAGGACTGTAAGATCGAGCCTCGCTGCCATGTCCGCAACTTCGTTTCCCCTGGTGTCTGAGAAATCTGCGCCCCATTCCACAGACTTAGCATTGAAGTCTCCAGCTATTAAGACTTCGCCATTAAATCCACAGATGGTGTTCTCGATGCTGGTCAGCTTCTGGCGGAACACGCTGATTCCTTCGTTGGGAGATAAATATACGCTCATGATATACATTTCAGGGGTTTTTATCCAGACATAACCATCCCCAGATCCGGTATCTACGGGAGTAATCTTCCGAGTCACTAACCAGATAGCTGCTGTACTCGTCTTATCCACGTACCATGATTTAACAAGGGCGCTCTGGTATTGTTCGCTGATTATGCAGACGTCAATTTTGTCCTCAGCTACGCGCTGGTGAAGTAGGTTCTGCGCAAGCAAACATCTATTCAAGTTTCCTTGAAGTATTCGTGTCATTTCTGCGCTTTCGTCGCTTCCGCTAGGGCGGCTCTGTATACATTACATGCACCCGAACCGGAAATATGGCACACGCTATCTTTGTCTTTTCCATTTGCTCTCGTGTGTGTGTGTGTGTGTATGTATGTATGTATGTATGTATGTATGTATGTATGTATGTACATGTGTGTATGTATGTGCGGATACAAATTTTCGTCGACGATTTCGGGAACACGGATCAATCGATTTGAATAATTTAAAAAACATTCGATTCGTATTGATTAGGAGACGTGCTGATTAGTTTTTGGCAAAGGCAGGTCTAGCCGTTCCGAAGATACGGGGCAAAAAGTGCCGAAAACGGTAACTTAGTTTTTAAGAGAACGGAGCGTCCGATTTGAATAATTCAAAATTTCATTTGTATTGACAAGATGAAGAATCGATAAAATTTTCATGTAGGTAGATCTAGCGGTTTCGGAAATATGGAGGAAAAAGTAAAAAAATGAGCCATTTGGGAGTCAAAAATGATCATTGGACATATGCACATCAAATTATCAGATATTTTATAGAGATTTTAACAATAAGTATACATTTTGTTAACATTCCTATGGGTTCCGTACCAATACTTATGCGTTAGACAGCGACGCGGCGCTTACGCGCTTTATATTTTGTCCTGCAGATAAAGCAGTACGATTGCTTTGAAAAAAAGTTCAGATCTTCCACAATATGTCAAAATAAAGAAAAAAAAATTTTTTTCAAAAAAAAAAAATTAATTTTTTTTTTTTTAATTTTTTTATTTATTAAAAAGTTATTTTTTGTCCAATTTATAGTTTCTCAAAAATCTTATTTTTTCAAAGTAAATTTTTTTCAAAAATGTTAATGTTAATTTTTAAAAAAATAATAATTTTTGGTACGGGAAGTTCCAGCAATTTGCCTTAAGGCACGATGCCTTCATTTCCTTAAGACAGAATTCCACTTACAGCTAGTTTATACTTATACACTACATGTTATATTGATAGAGGACATGCGATAAGTGTCTGTATTCGATAATAATAGATCTGGGTTATATACCCCGACCTTAACTAAGTGGTTATATTACCATTGGTTTCTATTCCAATGGTAATCATAAGGAGGGTCGCTACAAATATTTAATTCACTTTATTATGAAAATTTGTATGAAAACCCTTGCGGGTGCATTTGATTATTTTGTTATATAACCCTCGGTATTATGATTCACTAGTAACTGATAACAAGTTACCAAGTAACACCCACTATAAGTTGCTTGATGCGAACTGTGGTAAAATATAGCATTTTGAACTAACAATAAACAATTAAAGTATATCATTAATATAACTTGTACTTACAATATATAAGTTACAGAAATAAAAAGAGACAATATTTATTGTTATTATTTCTCAAATGACTGACTTGACTTGATAAATTTCTATTTTTCAATCAATATGTGGTACAATGCGAGTGTAATACATTATGCATTTCTACCAAATAGGTATTTTTGCAATTTATATATGTTGATTAAGAATAATGTTAACAGTAAGTGAAAAATATGAAACAAAAAACACTATTTGTTACATTACAACTTACAACTAGAGATAAAAATGAAGCTTCTTAACACTAACTGAAATATATTATAATGACTAGCTGTGACTATATCATTTGGAATACTGCTCGTATACCAAATGATTTGGCAATGCGTATATAGCGTACCACTACCAGTAATTCTTCCCAGGTATTTTATAATTGGGTTTGGGCTGTTTTTGCAGTTTTCAAAGAATTTCGCCGTCATACTCAGAATGGTATATATTATCGGTTGCAGATTGGATTTTTCGTGAAGGTATTTATTGGATTTAAAGTGTTTGGTAATTGGGTCTCTGTGTTCATTTAGGATTAATCGTATTACTTTATTTTGTAAAATTTACAGCTTACGAATATTACTATTGTATGTGGTGATCCAGATTTGTGACGCATAAGTAATTATTGGCCTATTAATATAAGATATATAGGACACTATTTCGGTGAAGTAGGGATTTTAGTGCGTTTATTGCATCATAATTACTATTTATTGATGTGCTTAGTGAAAGTTAATTTTTGATCCAGTGTAACACCCAGGTATTTGACGTTATTTTTCCATTCAATTGGTATATTGGACACTTGTATTTTGAAACTTTGAAACACTTGTAAATTGATTTAATATGGCACCAATAACCTAGTACATGTTCTATTCAAGCATTTTTTCAAGTTGTTTATTCAAGTATGGATTTAAATGGTAACCAGCACAATAATCAAAATCAAATAAAATGATACTGTTCTAAATTCATTTTAAACATTACTCGGTTATTAACTACTCCCCGAAGGAGAAGTTTGTTTTCATAAAAAAATCCGATTCTCGACGATTTTATGTTTTCTCGACGTTTCTAGCCATTCTGTATAGAATGCGACCAAATTCGGAAAAAGTAGGTTTGTGTGTGTGTGTGTGTGTGTGTACAGATTTTGTGCCATCAGTGCCGTTCGGATGTCTATTTCTCTCAAAAACTGCCATTTTTCGAGCATTTAGCTCGGTATCTCAGAAACGGCTGGATCTGTCTTTGCCAAAAACTAATCAGCACATCTCTCTAACAATAGGAATCGAATATTTTTGAACCATTCAAATCGGTTGATCCGTGCGCTCGAAAACGTGGGCGAAAAATTGTATCCATACATACACAAACACACATCTATTTTTTCTGATGTATGCCAAAATGTTTAGAAACCTTCAAAACGTCGAGAAATGCAAAAATTTTCAATTTCGATTTTTGGACGATTACAATAACTTACTCTACGGGAAGTTAAAAAATAAAATTTATTTTAATATAAAGACTATTTACAGATTTACAATTGTCTACATATTATATATTAGCCAAGCTCAATATAATGCAAGGAGAGATTTCTGTACTAGCATTTCACTCCGCAAAAGATGAACTTGAATCTGGCGTCATTGACATTTTGCCTCCGTTGGCAGACCTGCGTCTAGTCGAGTGAGTGCATCTATTAATCTGTGGTCGTGTTCAAGTCACGTGTTCTGTGTGATCATTAGTTGCTTCGTGCTGCGCATTAGTTTCAATGTTTTTGTGTTTTGGTGTTTATTTCTATTTTATTTAAATTCAGTGCTTTGGAAGACAAATAATCAAATGGCCTAAATTGGCGATAAAATTGTTTGCCGATTTTTGGTTAGTATTTCGATGAATTGTTAATTCAATACATGAAACAAAAACAAAGAATTTGACAGCATTCTATTTCGTATTCGCTTTGATTTTATATATGAAATATTCGTTAAAAATGTTCGTGCTTTTCTGCTTTTGTTGCAACACGCTGTTGATTTAATATAAAACACAATGTTTGTTTTATTTATGATTATTATGTAAATACGCACGTACTTTATTTATTGATATCATTTCCAATTTCATAGAAACGCTATGACTAATGATGCATATTCTATTTTAACACTGTAGTTGACATTAATTTTCTTTCCTTTTGAGACTATTTTAAAATATTTTATTTCTATACATGAATTACTATAATATTCTTTACTTTCAGATGTCGTGAAGAAATTTTGTTTAACATAATGGAGAGTCCTGTTAATGTCTTGTCGAACAAAATTATCCTACATTTTATAGCAATGCAAGGTACACTGAGTAATAATTTTTAGCAAGTAAGTGCTTGCAAGTTTTTTTATTGCGATGGATATAATCCTGATTAGTATTATCAAAAATACTTAATAATAGCAAAAATGTTATCGAAACACTTAAAGGCACATTCTGCCAGAATTCCATGAATGAAATTCTAGACATTTGATCTGCTTTTATTGTCGGATCCTGCAAGTAAAAAGTATGTTTATATATATATAACTTTATATTTTCTCATGTTAAAAAGTAGACCTCACATGAACTTTATGATTTTTTTTTCACATAGTCTCTACTATACTTAGACGGTACTTTGCTTTCTGGTCACCCCATAAAATTAATATTAACAAAAATTACACTTACTACATAACATTTTCTCAATTACCTTCTTTTAAATTTTTGATTCCTGATACATTTATGAAAATATTTTCAATTTAAGACATACTTTTGCATTGTAAAAATTGTTTTAGGAAAAATTTGTTCGATGCGATGCTATAAATTTAGCAGAAGCTGCCATTGAATATTTTTATTTTTCATTACCATATTATATAAGTATATTATATATATAATTGAATGGTAGAGTCTTGAATTTGTGTATATTTGTAGAGTTTCGAACAAGAATCCAAAAATAATACAAAATAAAAAACAAGAAAAGTTTTTTAAAAAAAACAATTTCTTTATTTAATTATTTGTTTATTGTCGACGTTTCGGAACTAGGTACGTTCCATCTTCAAGACATCTGTCAAGAACATGATCTTGATGAGATTTTAGCAAACAATATGTTTAGGAAAGAAAATAGATTTTTCTTAAATAATGAATTAAATTGTAAAAAATATAATAATGTACAGAAATATGATAATATGTTCAAAATAAAAATGATAAAAATAAATGAGTGGATTATCAGAACAGGATATTAAAACATAATAGAAATTTTTTTTGAAAGTTATGGAAATTTTTTAAGAAAAGGTTAATGACAAAGTTGAATTAATTACCTGTATGTTTGAATATTTGTTAGCACTTTTTCACTAAACAAG
>NW_020539876.1:88284-139230 GCF_003426905.1 Ctenocephalides felis
CCGGTCAAAATATCTGTGTTGATGAATCAGTTTGTAAAATTCAAAGAACAGATAAGTTTTATAGCTTATAATAAAATAAGCCCACCCAAAATGGGGCATAAGAATATACGTTTTAGCGGATTCCGAAACAGAATATAGAACATTATGGAGTATACCCATCCACAAAGTCTGATAAAATCGAATTACATGCCACCTCCCGTATTCCATTAAGTATTCAACAACTTATTGACTAATGTACCAGGCGCACGGATACCATATGTTTACGGATAGATATTACAAAAGTTTGCCATTGGCCGAGAAATTGTTGAAACTAAAATGCTATTTAACAGGTACATTGAAAATAAATAGAAAGGGAATACCGGATCCGATCAAAAAAGCCCAGATTTTCTGAAAATAAATGTATTTCATCAAAAAATGCGACGACGATGTTATCGTCTTGGAAGACAAAAGAGTAGTTACCCTATTGAGTACTAGCGATAGAGTGCCGGATTTATTAACAAAAAAAAGCTTTTCAGAAAAGGCGAGCAACGTGATGTGATCAAACCCAAGTAGTAGCGAATTACACCAATTCAATGGGCGGTGTTGATAGATAGTATTGTTTTCTTCGAAGATCCCTAAAGTGGTGACGGAAATGGTTTTTTTGGGGATTGGAAATGTCCAGTGTAAATTCATATATTTTATACAAAAGTCTGAAAAAAATAAAAATGAAAAACCATTATCTCACATACAGTTGTGTGAAGCGATTAGTCGACCAATTAGAAGGCGAGTTCCAAGAAGAGCGCGCAAGACCAACTTCATCGTCTAATATAAGGCTAAATAACAAATTACATTCCTTTTTTCATTACATAACAAACAAGCTTTCATGACAGATATTCCGCTAATATACTCACGGAGTGTGCTGGAGCGTCACATGCGTCGACCGCGCGGATTCCAAAGGGTTAAAATGTTATATATAACGTATATAATAGAATATTAATATATTTTAATTTCTATTAGATGCAATCGTGAACAAATTCAAGAAAATATTGAAACATCTAGGAATATAAATTTTCTATAAAATAATAAATAATCTATAAAATAAATAACAAATATTTAACAAGAAAAAGTTCTGAAAGTTTCCCAAAATAAATATAAAAATTTGAAATATTCCGAAAATGATAACGGGCCATATTCTATTTATGTGGAATCCTTGAGCAGAAACAGTAGTAATTTAAAACAAATGACAATAGGAAGACTAATATTTAAAAAAATCTTCAATTTACAAAGCAATAGAAAGGAATCGCATAAAAATAACGGTTAATGACTACTAATAGCCAACTACTTAATTAACAATGATATATTTACCGAAAATAAATTAAAAACTTTTATACCAACACACTTGCTAATTAGGAAAGGGGTCATATATGATGTATTGTAGACTCTGACATAACAGAGGAAGAAATTATAGCCAATTTATATTCGGAATTACCCATATTGGAGGTAAAAAGAATTTATAAAAAAAATGATAATGAAAGCAAATCAAAACGGGCTTGCATTGTCACATTCAGAGGACAGAAACTGCCCGAGAAGGTACCAATATTTGCAGTAAAATGCAGGGTAGCTACCTACCAACAGAATGGTCCAGAATTTTGACTGTCAAAGGTATGGTCACGTGACTAACTAATACAAAAGCAAAGCTAGATGCAGTCATTGTTCAGAAGAACATAAATATAAAAACTGTACAAACAAACAAAATAAACCGACTTGTGCTCTGTTAACACTTCATTCCCAACCCTGGTATAATTATTATATTTTATTATCTTCATGCAGGATAGCGATAATAAACCCTCATCCCTTATTATATAATTTAAAACGATAAAATAATCCCTTTCATTGTTACGCATCCTGTCCCAAAATCGATCATCATATCAGTAATCCATTTTTCCTAGAATTTTCATCACCTGTCCCTAACTATATCATCCTTATATTTCCAAGAAACTCGCATTTACGCATACCCAGTTTTAATTCTAAGAATCATGCAATAACCGACCAATACTTGATTGGTTGACAAATATAACAGCTACTGATTGGATCCAAAATTGTAAGAGAATGTCATTAATTCTACAAAATGGACCAATCAGAAAAATGTATAAAATTGTAAACTCTTTTTAATTTAGTATCAACTTAAATTTCACATAGTTAAGATCAGTTGTAAATTAACACTCAAATCTATAACATCTAATTCAAACATCTATAACTCTTAATATTTCAAATACAAAATAATTAAACATATATTTATCATCTTTTATTTTTATTATTCAATCGGTCTGATATAGCCAATAACTAAATATATCTGATCCTTCGACAAAGTGCAAGTGGTCATTAGAGTTCGGGAGCATCCAGATAGATCACGAACTTCTTAAACACTTTGAACCTATCTCAACAAATACTTTTTTGGCCATTCAAACCGAATGGTCAATTTTACTAAACATTTTTTGGTCCCCATCGAACCGGATCAACCAGTGAAAGTGAAGGAAATAATCTAAATCTAAAACCTAAATCCAAACCTAAAACATAGTGCACAGTGTAATTAGTGAAATCATCCTTTAACATAATACATTGCATCGCATGAAGATTAATCTAAAATCAAATTTAAACAACGATTATATCAACAACAATTCAAACAATTAAATCAAACTAACATCAACGTTAACAATAAATCTCAGTGTAAGTGCGTTGTGTATTAACGTGAAACAACAAGAAGCATAATTATAGCACAATAAAGCTACAGCACATTATCAAGGAAACAACAGCTGAATCCAAACCAGCTTAATATCAAGACAAACAATTGAGGACACGGAATGCCGACAACACAAAGGTCAGACTAATTTTAAGCACTCCTTTTAATTCTATCCCTATACCCATTGTCTATACCTAACGTTTTTTAAAATTATTGTACTAGATCTGTGTTAATATGGATTCTTTAGAAAATTTAAATATCAAAAAAGAGTTTATGAAATTTCGTTTGACGCAAATCCATAGCTTTTGTAAAAGAATAAGAGAAAATGAGAGTAGCAAGTTAGATATATCAGAGCTTAAACAAATATTAGAAATACTAAAACCTTCTTTGGATACTTTTCAAAAATTATTAATTCAAATTGCAAATCATTTTGATGACGAAGAGTACATTGACTTTTTGATAGATACAGAATTTTACGATTTCAATGATACTTATACTAAATGCTGTGTAATTTTACGTACAACTATTAAAACATTTAAAACAGATCCTAGCTCAAATAGTGGCATTGGTGACAAATCATATCAAACAAACAATAATAAATTTGCTGTAATTAATTTACCTCATTTCGACGGTACAGATATTAACTGGTTACAGTTCTATAATTCATTCTATTCAATTCATATTGACCCAAATATTAGCAATTCTCAAAAATATTCTTACCTAAAATCTTGCTTGAAAGGCGAAGCAGGTAACATAATCGAATCTCTACCTGCTACCGCGGACAACTATATAAATGTTGGAAAATTGCTAAAATCGCGGTACGAAAGTAAAACTATTATAGTAAACAATCATACAAAAACATTAAACAACTATATTTCGATTCCATCCGAATCAATAACTTTCAATGAATCTAATAATAATAAATCTAAAAACGTTGCGCATCTTGAAACTATAAACGTTTTTAAATCACATACGGTAAAAAGAGGAACTACCTCGGTACTGTTATTAGATTCTAATAATCAAATAACAAAACAATTAACAAATGAGAATATTACTCAATATCCAAAAAGCAATGTTATTAAAAACGTCTTATGTAATCATAACTTATCAACTAAAGCTAATACAACAGAAGAACTAGTTTTAAATAAACAAAATCTAACAATAAACTTAAATCAAGCTGATTATAACGCTGAACATCTTGAACCTAAAAAAGACAATAAATCAAATACGGTAATAAGAGACACTACCTCATTACAATTATTAGAATTAAATAATCAGAATCCATGTCTCAATATCGGCAAATGAAACAATTAAGACGCTGGGCATGACATGGAATTCCATATCAGATTGCTTCAAATTTAATACTAGTAGTATCAAAATAAATAAAAATATTAGCAAAAGATCAATTTTAGCCGCAACAGCTCAAATATTCGACCCTATTGGGTTTCTATCGCCTTTTATAATAATACCCAAATTAATTATCCAACAATTATGGCGTTTAAACATATCTTGGGACGAGTCAATACCGTCCGATATAGAAAATAAATGGAAATTATTTTGCAAAGATCTAAAATTTATTGATGATATAAATATCGACCGACATATGTTTTGTAAAGATCATGTAAACACAGAATTGCATGGCTTTGCAGATGCGTCCGAACGAGCTTATGGTGCATGCGTATATATACGATCAGTTAACAAAAATTCAAACTTTAAAATTCAACTCATTACTTCCAAATCTAGAGTAGCACCATTGCGTAACATAACACTGCCGCGACTTGAATTATGTGCAGCGCACTTATTAGCAAATCTTATACAAAAAATCAAAACAGCGTTAAACATCACCTTCGATAGGGAATTTTTTTGGAGCGATTCAACAGTTACTTTATCATGGATTAAATCTCCATCCTACCGTTGGAAAACCTTTGTTCCTAATAGGGTAGCCGATATCCAAACTAAAACTGATATCAATAACTGGTTGCATGTTAAATCACAAGACAATCCCGCTGACTTAATATCACGGGGAATTTTCGCGCGCGATTTAATAAATTCTTCATTATGGTGGAACGGTCCATCATGGCTACGATATCCAATAAAAATCGATCAGCATAATGACAACATACCTACAACAGATGAGGAAGGTCGTACTACTACCCTAATTTCCATTATTGACGAAACAAATGAATTATTTAATCGCTATTCCTCCATCACTAAACTGATTCGTGTCGTAGCTCATTGTTTACGTTTTTCTAACAATTGCAGACCAAAGAAAAAAGTGAGGGTACGCGGACCTTTACAAGTATGTGAACTGAATATTTCGCGTATGCTGTTAATAAAGCTATCTCAAAACGAAGCATTCAAAAGGGACATAAGTAATATAATAAAGAAAGGGTCGGTAGATAAAACTTCTAATTTAAAAACTTTTTGCCAAAAAAACACATATTAACAACGTTAATTGCAAAATATGAACACTTGAGACTATATCACTGCGGGTCTCAAATGTTGTTAAATACCTTGCGCAATAATTATTGGCCAATGGGGGGTAGAAATCTAATTAGAAACATAGTCAAAAATTGCATAACTTGTTTCAAAGTTAAACCAACTTCAATAAACCCATTAATGGGAAACTTACCAACACATCGAATAACCCCTCAAACGCCATTTTCGACATGTGGCGTCGATTACGGAGGCCCCATAATTTTAAGAGATCGCCGTACCAGAGGTTATAAAAAATATAAAGCATATATCTGTTTGTTTGTCTGTTTTGTCACCAAAGCTATTCACATTGAACTAGTATCCGATTTGACCGCGGAGTGTTTTTTAGCAGCTTTGAGACGATTCACTGCACGCCGCGGCAAACCTAGCGATATATTTTCGGACTATGGCACTAACTTCGTAGGTGCAAATTCTGAATTAAATGAATTATCTAAATTTTTACAAAATAAATCTATGAAATCTACCATTACAAACAATCTATCAATTGAGTCTATATCCTGGCATTACATTCCGGCAAATTCTCCTCACTTTGGGGGGCTTTGGGAGGCAGGCATTAAATCATGTAAAGCCCATTTAAAACACGTTCTTGGCAATGCATGCCTTACGTTCGAAGAATTTTACACAGTATTAACACAGATCGAAGCAATATTAAATTCAAGACCATTATCTCCATTAAGCTCTGATCCCAAGATTACAATCCTTTAACTCCCGGCCATTTTTTAATTGGCAAACCACCCACATCAATCCCAGATCCATGTGTGCTTGAAATTCCTGAGAATAGGCTGTCATGCTATCAGCGTCTTCAGATACTGACGCAACACTTTTGGAAGCGGTGGTACAAAGAATATATATCGGAACTACAAGTGAGAACAAAATGGCACGAATATTCATCAGAACTCATTAAAGTCGGTAATATGGTACTATTACGCGATGAAAATTTACCACCACTACGGTGGCGATTGGGTCGAATTATAACACTACATCCCGGAGAAGACGGCATCGTGCGAGTGGTAACAGTGAAAACAAACAATAGTTTAGTGAAACGTGCAGTATCAAGAATCTGTGTCTTACCAATTGACGATAAATAATTTGAAACAATAAAACAAACAAAGTGTTGTGAAGTGTAAACTATTAACAATCATTTGAAACATTTAGACAATTTAAAACCTTTAGTGAAGTGTCAATGATCAACAATCATTATAAACTTTTGGACAATTTTAAAGACTCTAGTAAAGTGTCCGTGAATAATTTATCATTAATTAATCTATTAGTAACAATATCATCACATGTCATGTGCTATTTCTAAATTTTCAAACATTATAATATTATTATAAGCAATGGCATAAAACTAGGATTGAGTAACGTTAAAGAATATTCATAATTAATTCCTCATAATTTTTTAAGTCCGGGGGCATGTTAACGCTTCATTCCCAACCCTGGTATAATTATTATATTTTATTACCTTCATGCAGGATGGCGATAATAAACCCTCATCCCTTATTATATAATTTAAAACGATAAAATAATCCCTTTCATTGTTACGCATCCCGTCCCAAAATCGATAATAATATCAGTAATCCATTTTTCCTAGAATTTTCATCACCTGTCCCTAACTATATCATCTTTATATTTCCAAGAAACTCGCATTTACGCATACCCAGTTTTAATTTTAAGAATCATGAAATAACCGACCAATACCTGATTGGTTGACAAATGTAACAGCTACTGATTGGATCCAAAATTTTAAGAGAATGTCATTAATTCTACAAAATGGACCAATCAGAAAAATGTATAAAATTGTAAATTCTTTTTAATTTAGTATCAACTTAAATTTCACATAGTTAAGATCAGTCGTAAATTAACACTCAAATCTATAACATCTAATTCAAACATCTATAAGTCTTAATATTTCAAATACAAAATAATTAAACATATATTTATCATCTTTTATTTTTATTATTCAATCGGTCTGATATAGCCAATAACTATATATATCTGGTCCTTCGACAAAGTGCAAGTGGTCAATAGAGTTCGGCAGCATCCTGATAGATCACGAACTTCTTAAACACTTTGAACCTATCTCAACAAATACTTTTTTGGCCATTCAAACCGAATGGTCAATTTTACTAAACATGCTCTGTGTCAAAAGGAGCATCAAGCCATGAATAAAGCATCTCCGAGATATGAAGAACACCGCAAAATAAAAATGACAATGGAAGAAAATAACTTAAGCTACATGGAAGCTAAATATCTAATAAATAATAAATCATATGTCAATGCTGTAGGATTTGAATCTGGAAACAATTCATCATTCCCAAATCTTCCGGCAAAACAAACGCAATACGTCACGGAAACAAATCCGACAAGAATAATTAATAAGCGAACAATAACCGATCAGAAACAAACAAGAATATATATTGCGACTGAGTCAACATCGAAAGATATCACTGAGCGAGAATCAAAGGAAGACTTCCTAAGTAGTGGTAAAATAAGAAGAGACATAATGAACAAATCAAATAGTAAAGTACAACAACAAATACCTCGTAAAAAGACTGACGAAGATGAGTTTCCATTGGAAAAAATTATTTCAAACATAAAATACAAATTTAGAGAAAAGAAAGGTGATTTTTTACAAATTCTGAAGGATATAGCCCAAGACATAGAAAGTAAAATAAATTCATCTACCAGAAACAATAAATGACATTAAAAATCCTTCAATATAATTGTAGATCATTAGTTGCTAATAAAAAAAGGATTGGAATCTTCTTATGGGAAAAGATCATCGCCATAGCCGCTTTTTCTGAAATGTGGTTTAAGCCCAAACTAGAGTACAAATTCAAAGGATGCAAAATATACAGGAAAGACAAATGATGGATACGGCGGCACTGCTATATTAGTAAAAAATAATATAGAATGTGAAAAATATGAAATTATAAATGAAACTGAAAACAATCAAACATACGCAGTGTTAATAAAAACAGGAATACCTTTTTGTTTAATTTAATAAAAAATAAACGCTCTGACGAAAAGACGTTTAAAAAATAAAAAAAGCAAAAATGGATTGAATTCATCAGCTCAATAAATAAAAATTCAGATCCTACTTCAACCAGAGCTGAAATTGAAATTGCATTCTTCACGAAAATTACTTCTTATAGGAGACTTGAATTGTCACCACTTGGCATGGGGTAGCAGCATGATAAACAGAGCTGGTAAAAATTGATACGAAATGATACATAGAAAACTATTCATTAATAATCCTAAATGACGGTCAACCGACTACTATGATCATTGTACTACACTACAAGTATAGATTTATCGCTTTGTTCGAATAATTTCATGAATGCTATCAAAAGGGAAATAAGTACAGAAGCATTGTATTCTGACCACCTTCCAAACATTATTAACATAGATGTGGAATTCCCAACTTACATAAATATTATTCCTACAAAACAGTGAAACACCAAGAAAGCAAACTGGCAAGCATATGCTGACATAACAAGGTTGTTAAAATCGCCTATAATTCAAGACAAGGAAAATTTTAAATACGAAAATGTTATCCGAATTATAGAAACCGCAGCTGAAAAGAATATCAAAAAAATAAATTAAGATCACAAAAGGAACGTTATTGAAATCCTCCGTGTGGTGGAATCAAGAATGCGACTCATATCTACGCATGCAGTATAACTATGAAAACTAAATCAACTTTCAAAAAATAAACGCTCTGACGAAAAGACTTTTAAAAAATAAAAAAGCAAAAATAGATTGAATTCATCAGCTCAATAAATAAAAATTCAGATCCTACTTTAATATGAAACAAGATTAAATTGCTAAATAACAAAAGTAAGATGATAAATACCGCAAAATCCATATCAGTAGACTTGGGACAATATATTCTAAAAAGCTTCACTCCAGATTTTGCTCAAAATAAACAAATATAAATAGAAAATAATTCAGGTGAGAACAACGAATTAATTGTACCCTTCAAGTTAAAAGAAATGGTAAAAGCGTTAAAAAAAAGAAAAAAACTCTGCTTCAGGATTTGACCAAATTAATTTCAAATTTGATTAAAGAGTCTCCAAACAGTCGGAAGATCAAACTAATAAACATATTTAATAATATAGTAGCAAGCAAGTGGATCCCTAATGAATGGAGAAATATTATACTAATACCATGCCTTAAACAAAATAAAAATCCTACAATACCGAATTCTTACAGACCAATTTAATTGCTTTCATGTAATTTCAAAGCTTTCGCAAAAATGTTGAAGAAACGTATAGAATGGTACGTAGAAAACAAACGAATTTTTAATGGCGCGATGTTTGGATACAGAAGAGGAATGGGATCTGTGGATTTATTGAGCACACTGGCCAATGACATACACCATCAAATGTTGGAATACAAAATTATATCGAGTACGGACCTGGTGAGGTTATCTACCTAGGAGAGGGGGTATTCTAGCTTGGTATAAAAGAAAGAATTTTTATACAATCATCCTATTTCGACCGCCTGCTCGAAGGAATAATCTACTTTATATTAATGTATAAATAGTTTATTATTGTGTAAATATTATTAGAGAAATAAATATAATTTTAGTTGTGTTGATTACAAAAAAGATTACGTCTTCGATTAAAATCGAACCATCATGCGAGAGGAATTATGATGAATGGAAAATTCATTTAACAGCCATTCTGAATAAAAATGACTTATGAAAATATATATGCGGCAAAGCAGCGAAACCATTGACAAATGGAATGTGTTATAAATGACGGAAAAGCGCAATCTGATTTGGTCTTATACATGAGAGGAAAAGAATTAAGAATGTGCGCGCGTCTCGGTTTCGCGAAAGCGATATGGGACAAATTGCAAGAACTATTAGCCCAGTCATTTTAGTTTAAATTAGGCAAGAATCTCGGAATGCGAGATACCCAGCTGTAAGTCTGACTTACAGCAGGGTATCTCAAATTCTGAGGTAAAATACTAAAATGATTGGACTATATTCGAAAGTCGGGGTGCGAACAACTCTCATAAAAAATGTGTAACATTAAAGATGCATGAAGGCGATGATTTGGCAAAACATGTGACAAATTTTTGTGAAACTGCTGCGAAACTCGATGATATCGGCATTGTAGTCCCAGATGCTAGTAACGTTACTTACGAATCCGGGGAATTATCGCATGCAATTTTTCCTTTTATTAATTCTTATTCCTCAGGAGCTGATAAAATTTTATCTGACATTTTAAAACAATTTTATCCATTATTAACTTCCCGAAGGAACCTGATTAGTTTTCGGTACAGATCGGCCGGTCCGTTTTCTTGTAATAAAGTGTTAAAAAAATATTTCGACGATTTTCATGATTTTTTTTTTGACGATAGATACCATAGTCTTATAGATCATACTAAAATATTAGGGTCATATGGCAAGTCGTTTAATTTTAAAAAATCGTCTAAGATTGCAAAAATTAGTGTCATTTTTTTGGCGTTTGTCAAAATTATAACTTTCCTCGACGTTTGCTCAAAACGCCTGAACCAATTTCAAAAATTTAAAAGCCAATCAAAGTATTTTAATGCGGATTATCTTTACTTAGTTTTGTGCAGCGATCGGCCGAGCCATTTCTTTGTAATTTGGAAAAAAATGTTAAACTTTCGTCCACATTTAAGCTCATACTACCGAATCGATTTTAAAAAATCAAAAACTGTTCGAAAGATATTATTTGGGAATGATACGGATTAGTTTTAGGTGAAAATCTATCGAACCGTTTTCTTGTAATTAATTGTTGCAAGAAAAATTGAAGCCGAATTTTATGGAACTTTTTTGGCGATTTATATCATGGTCTTAAAGAACTTACTGTAATATTACGGAGTAACTATGACTCTCTTAAGAGAGTAATAGTAGTATCTACGTATAAGTAGAGTAAGAGGTAATGCACCAATAATAAGTGAAAGACAGTTGCGTAGGATAGCATACAAAAATACCCAAAAGTACTGGGCTAAGAACCCTAATAAATGTATATCCTATTTACTAGACAGCAAAACGACAACTGTCATGCCTCCATCTGATGTAATGGTGCAATACTGGCAAAAGCTATTAACGTGTTCGTCCTCCGAAATACCAGGCACTAACGGAGCGAGAACCGACCATCTCTCGCATTTATGGAGACCAATTAATTACCCTCCTGAATGTAAAAGATTCACTTCCAGCGAGGAATTCGGCTCCTGGGCCCGATGGCATATCAGTAAACCTGCTAAGGTCGATGCTCATAAACTTATTGGTAAACCTAGTCAACATTATATTATACTAGCTGACCCGGCAAACTTTGTTTTGCTAAATAATGTATTTCTAAGAGAATTTCTAGAGAATAAAAAAAAAGAATACATTATTTTAGGAGTGTAAGGATGTGTTGCTTGAATGGTACAGAAAATGAGGTATTATAAACACAATAAACCCCAAAGTCTACATGTATAATAATAAATTATATAATTCATAATAACAATATCCGTTTGTCCATATTTTGTTATTACAATCAAACTGAAAGTTTTATACACTTTCTATAAAAATATGGTATAATTCCATCCACGTCTTTTTTAGTTTTTAGCCATGGTCAATGTTCAGTTGGTCATTTTTGCCCCACAAGTTTTTAAAGTGGTTATTAAATAGCTAACTACGAACTAAATCACAGTGCTCACAACCCAAAAAAGCTAACAACAAAAGGAAATGCTCTTGGTATGGATTTTCAAAGATTACCGTTTATCTCCCGATAGCAAAGTCATGAGACTCAAGGTTATAGCTGGTTATACATCTTTTCTCCTCTACTTTTTAATATTGTTGTTGAATAATGCTAAACTTCACTGGTTTTTGAAATATTATTGGTAGATCTTATTAACCCCAGATCTGCATATATTTTCATCCATTCTTCGATAAATGCATAGAAATTTTTTCCAGTCTATTCTTTAACACTATTCCTACCGGGACCGGTCAAATGACCGTTTTTGATTTTTCGATTAGTATTTTTCATATCAAACGTAATTGAATCGTCATCAAACTTTATGACTTTTCCTAATATGTGAGTATGATACGTTTTTCAATGTTAATTTGTTTTTTCAATTTTTATTTTTGGAAAAAAAATTGTATGCTGTCTTACCTACCGCGACCGGTCATTTGACCGGTAGTACGAAAGACGATGTTCGGATGGGATTTTTTGTAGTAATTGTTAAGAATATTTTGGAACTTACAAGAAAATGTAAATTCAGAAGAATTTAGACTGCCTTCTGCAAATTTTATGCATTTTTTTCGATTCTGTATGCGCGCTGCGCAAATAAGGCAAGGAGTATAAATATTGCATTTCTACGGTATAAAAAGTGGGTTTTCTCAATTTTCTCAATGTCTATGTATAGACAGATTTTTACGAAGGAATCTAAACAATAAATTGATAGGTTTTGTTTTGAATCCAAAGGTTGGTTCAACTACATTGACAGCAATCAAAATTGTTGTAAAAGACTACGTATTACTATCGACAAACATATATTTTCAATAAAGGTAAGGTGTAAATTCATTCAACATATGTTCAATAGTATTTAGGAAAACGTATAAATATTAGTAACCGTTCAATATACGATGTAAATATAATTATGCCCTGCAAATCGCACAAATGGGGTGTAAAATTTTGGTAACCATCCAGTATACGTAGCAAACTGAGATATTCTTTGAAGATTTATAACTGATGAAACCGTATTATCAAAATCGCTAGTACGACATAAAAATATATTACGTTTTTACCATCCTACATATAGCTAAACTTTTAGTAAAAGAAAACTGATGGTAGGTACAATTGAAGCAATATAACAGCTATAAATACTGGCAGAACGAAAAATCAAAGACTTCAATACTCAAATAATATTTACAATTTTGGAAGATAAGAAAGAAGATTTTAATTTTCACTTACATACACATATGTTGAAAAAATTACACTAATACGGGAGTTATTTCAATTGGTATTAGCGTCGGGACTGGTGTAGATGCCATTCATAAAATAGTCAGAAATCATTTGGTAAAATATGAATTTTAGAGAGAATTCATCAAGGATTTACATTATTTTGGATTTATTCAGGATAAATCCATTGTTGTTACATGAAGAAATTACAAGAAGACAATGTACAAGGCAGGAACTTTCTATTCCAATTAACTTGCCGTATAGTTCCAACAAGAATTCAGAAAAAAATCAACTAAGTACAAGTACAAAACAGATTCCCTAAAAGAAACTATTCCAGATAATGCTTTAGAAAAATGATAGAGAAAACAAAATCAGCCAAAAACATAAAAAATGCGTGTGCAGAAAATACACTCTAAGAAAAAAAATCGTGAAAAATTGGATAAAACAGTATAAAATGTAGAATTCGCATTATAAAATAAAAGAAATATATTTTATTTGTATTTATAAACTCCTAAACTAGCATTAACTCTTCATTCAATACTGAAAAATACCGATTTTGCATGACCGGTCATTTGACCGGTCGCGGTAGGAATAGCAAACATGAAATGTCGGTAGGAATAGTGTTAAAATTAGTGGAAAATAACCATTAGTGAATTATATTTCACATTGCATTATCCAATGATTTTTGAAGTTCTTCATCTTTTTCAATTTGTAGAGTGATTTAATGAAACATGAACGATACCTGCATGGATTTTGACATATCGTTTTGAAGGAATTCCTTCAAAATTGTAGAACATCAGTGAATCATTTTTGTGCTATACTTGTTCTTGTACCGGAACTGTTCATACCTTTAATTGAATGCGAGCATTATTATCAATTTTCAAAATATTTTATTCCAAAGAATTTGTAATTTTGTGTATTGACATTTTTGCAGGTGGGTGTTCCAAAGCTATATTATCAACCGAATCTTCTTATTAAAGTTGTGGTCTGTTATTCGACAAAATGTCCCTTTTGATCGATTCCAACTTTAGGTTTTTAATTTAAATAATCTAAATAAAATAATGATATAATCTAGAAAATGCTTTATAAATACTAAAGAATATAAAATTATGCAGCCTATATAACTATACAGCCGTTTTAACATTTTAACGTTTTAACCCGGATTGTTATATAGCTATATAAAATGGACATTTCTTCTCTATAAATTTGCTTGAACATATGTACATTTTCAACACGAGTACATATTGTGAACAAATTTCAATGTGTTTATTTTGATTTTCCTTTTTTGCAACCGTGTATCTAAATTAGTGGCATCTTTGTTATCACCTGAGTATGCTCAGGAATTGAAAAAAACCCGATCAATAACAGCATTAGTATCTAAACAACATAAGAAAAAATCTGTAAAAATTTTATTAGTACCATGTGAAATATGCCTAACTATTTTAACTTTTTCATTGGAAATTGGAATGCTGGAAAAAGTTCTTTCTATGCATTAGAAGGCCTATTTGGATGATGAAATCATGTAATCTAATGCAAGTTCGTACTTCTGACACTTTCTATTATTCTGTGTCAAACCCCAAAAATATAAATGTCATGGACCATATAACTATAAAACTCATTCCAGTATTGTAATGAAAAAAATGTATTGTAAATAGATTGTACTGTATATATTTGAAATGATTACTTCCATATCTATTTAAACTGTACTTATGTGGATGTCAAATAACATAATGTGAGCTTTAAGGGGGGCGATACGTGTAACAAGAAAAAAAATCGATTTTTTTTTCATAAATCGTTACAATAACATCTCAAAAATATGCCTGTAAGTATTCAAAACAAAATTATCATTATTTATACAATAAAAACTCATTTAAGTGCCACGCCTCAACTCGACGCTTGTGCTATTGTACTCTTATCTATTTCTATGTGTCAAAACTTTAAACGCGTTTTTCTCAAAACGACATTTTTGAAATTTGCGGGCGGGATAACTCAAAAAGTTCTCAACCGATTCCAATGAAATTTTGCACACATCTACTTTACAGTAATAGCTTCTAGTTAAACCTCAAACATTCAAAAAAAATTTTCAACAATTAACCATTTTACCAAAAAAAAAACATTGAAAAAAAGGTGAAAAATCGAACTTTTTTTTCTGAGGTGTGCCAATTTACGATTTTGTGACTTTTTTAATTTTTTTTTTGGTTCAACTAGAAGATATATGTTTTATGAACACGTACAAACTAATTTTTTTGATTTCAAATCACCGTACGAAAAGTGAGAACGCCCGCAAATTGATGGCGTTTTCCGAGAGGGTCTTGGCAGATTTATTTTTACGGCAGCCATTTAAAAAAAAAAATTAAAAATTTTTTTTTTGTGTATTTTAATATATAATAAATAACCCTAAAAAAGTTCAAAAAGATTCAGTCATTCCTTCCCAGTTTAAAAAGTCCTCAAAAAATGGTAAAAATTAAGGCGATTACATGTATCGCCCTTAAAGCAATTTTCAAACAACTTTGTTTTCGAAGATCTTGTACTTGTATGTACACATAATTGAGATTTTTATGAATATGATTTCTAAAATTACTATCTGTGTTATAATCCAATTTTCTTATTCATATCGCTGTCTATTATAACTTGCAATAAGTGATTAGACAGAAATGTCTATGGTGTCCCCTTCCAATTCCAAATTTAGGATCTCAATTTGAATAACCTAAATGCAATAATGATATAATTCATAAAATGTTTTGGTAACACATTATTCACATTAAACCAATAACTACTTACACAGCACAGCGTTTGAAACAATATTATTTATTTATTCTTTCATAAGCAAGCCTTGATCAATAAGAATATTATTTCAAGCTCTTGATAAAAGAATACAAAAAGGCAGTGAGCAAACACTTGAGATTTAAATAAAAACCTTATATAAAATCAAAATAAGCATTCTTAGTAACATTTAAAAATACATAAATAACTAGCTGACCCGGCAAACGTTGTTTTGCTAAGTAAGGTATATTCTAAACAATTTCTAGAGAATCAAAAGATAACATGGTATAATCCAATCCAAGTCTTTTTTGGTCTTTCGACTTATTGATTACGTTTCAAGTTTTTCAGATTCTTTTTGGATTCTGCATTTTGTGTATAATTGTAAATAATAATACTGAGGTTATACAAAATTTTAAAATTTCTGCGAGGAAAGACAGAAAATGAAAAATTCTTTGACCTGCTTTTTGAAAAGTTTCAAGTAACATTCTATGAATTAAAGTAAATTTAATAAAAAGTATATATGTAGAGCAGGGCAAAGCACAATGGTCCAATTTGACTTTGAGCAAATATCAACTATATCACGAAAACTAAGCTAACTATATCACAACAAATAACACATTTCAAACGAACAATTATCTGACTACGTTCAGTAAAACTGTCAGCTTCTTCATCATTAAAAAATGTGCTTTCTTGCTGTCTTTCAAAAATTTGTTGACTTGAAATGGCCAGGTGGCAAACAGGTTTATTGTCTTATTTTAATTTTAAAGGTATTTTACAAAATAATTACACTTTTAACTAATGCTAAAAAAACTACCAACGTAAGAAAATACTTTTATTATGAATTTTCAAGGATTTACGTTTATCTCCTGATAGCATGGTCATGAGAATCAAGGTTATAGCTGGTTATACATGTTTTTCCCTCTACATTCAAATATTGAGCTAAACAATGTTTAACTTTACTAGTTTTTGATACATTGGTGGTGGACGTTTTTAACCCCGGACCTTCATATTTTACTGTCTATTTGTCGATAAATTCTGGGAAATTATAACTGGGAAAATGTTATTTGACGAAATGTCCCTTTGATTGATACCAAATTTAGGTTCTGAATTGAAATAACATAAATAAAAAATAATATAACCTAGAAAAAGAGTGCTACAACGCCAAAAAGTGCATTTTCATATTAACATTTCAAAAAGATTGATATTTTGAGTTTCTAGTAACACTTGCGGCCCGTTTACTAACGTTTTTGTATATAAATAAAACCACGAACAAAACTACTTACTACAATTTAATCATAATTAAATAATATTCACGTAAATCACCCTATTAAACGTAATTGAACATCATCTGTCAAAAACGTTTGAAATTTCACGTATCAGCCACCGTCCATTGTTTTATTTAAATTACGCTTCAACAAAAATTTTCAAATTAAAAATGTAAAGTTTCTACGCGGATTTGAAATAATTTCTCACCTTTTGGACTTTCTCCGGATTTGCTCGAATTTTTCAAAACTAAGACTGGCCAAATCGATACAGCCGTTTTCGAGTTTTACTTGGACATTTGAGAGAGAGCTCCATTTTTATATATAAGATTAAATTTTAAAATTAAAAGAATAACACATAATCTGTTTTAACTTGTCAAAAAGCATTTGACATATGAGTAGGTGATACATCTGTCATTTGAATAATATTGTGTAGGAAGCCATTTTGAATCAAGTGCTGTTTACCAAAAATTTTCAAATTAAAAAAGTAAAGTTTCTACACGGATTTGGAATAATTTCTCACCTTTTGGACTTTCTCCGGATTGGCACGAATTTTTCAAGACTAAGACTGGCCAAATCGGTTTAGCCGTTTTCGAGTTTTACTAAGAGACATTTGAAAGAGAGCTCCGTTTTTATATATAAGATATGGGTCGCGTTCCTGATACGATGACTGGATCTTATACATGTTTGATACCCAAAAAGGATAACGCGGAAAACCCAGGAGATTATAGACCAATAACATTTTCATCGGTCCTTACAAGAACATTAAATAAAGTACTCGCTAGGCGACTGCTTAGTGGAGTACAGATTGATAAGAGACAGAAAGCTTTCCAAGCTGTTGACGGTGATAACATCTTTGCGCTTGACCAATTACTAAGGTACCACAGACAAAATAATAAACCACTCTATTTAGCTTCTATAGACGTTGCAAAGACATTCGAGTCGATCTCCCATAGAGCTCTGACCGATACACTAAAATATTATAATCTGCATTAACCATTTGTCAATTATGTTAGCGATCTGTATAGAAGGGGATGGACCAGACTCCGGTTTGGCCGCTTCACCTCGGATCCTATTAGTCCGAGGTGCGGTGTTAAGCAGGGAGATCCTCTGTCTCCGGTCCTCTTTAACATGATCATGAACAGAATGATTGAAAGAACCCCACCAGAGATCGGGGTCACTGGTGACGGAAACTTGTACAATATTCTCGCCTTCGCCGACGACTTAGTCTTGGTAGCATCGTCGGTCGGAAGTTAACAGAATCTATTAGATCATGCCGGTCAATACATGTCAAACTGTGGCCTAATTATAAATAATAACAAGTCATTTATAGTCACGGTCAAGAACGTGCCGCACGTCAAAATGTCGATTATAGATAAAACAACTACCTATGGCTGCAAAGGTCAGACACTGCCCGCACTCACAAGAGTGGACAGCTGTAGCTACCTCGGTGTCCAGTTTAATCCCGAAGGTGCAAACCTAGTGAACATGAAATCCAAACTGCTAACAACTACTGAAAAATTAACTAAGGCACCGTTAAAACCGCAACAAAGACTTTTTGCATTACGAACTGTCGGCATACCCAGAATACTCGGGTACCTCAAAACGCTGGATGGAATGATAAGAAAAGCCGTAAGATGTAACATTAGCTTACTTTTATGCCCACTGTAAAGAAGGCAGTTTATCACTTCCATCCCTTAGATGGCTCGTACCCCTTAGACGTATGAACAGAATTAAGAACTAGAACTCTACCGACTCAAGTTTCCACAAGCTTGAGATCGCGAAATGTGAGAAAATGCTACATTACGTTGTTGTCAACACCGTCATAGGCTCTCAAAAAGATTTGGATGAGAAATGGGCCCGCACACTTCATAAGTCAGTCTACGGAAACCCACTTAAACACTCAGCCAAGACACCATCCCAACATCTAATGTGAGTAAATTGCATTCCCCTCCTAGACAAAAAAAAAATAGCCAAATGCCTCGTCATCTAATTAGTGACGCATATGAATGGATTAACGAGATTCCTACTGTACCAATCTACTTTCTAACGAAGCCACTGCCAAGGAAACGGACTTGAAAAAAATAGCGGGGAAAGAAGACTGAGTCCTATTTGATAAATAAGATGAAAATAAGTCAAGAGCTAAACCACGCCGTATTTTTCAAGCTTATTATAAAGGATGTCATGGGAGATACTATCAAAGGCTTTAGGCAAGTCACAAAAAATTGTAATGCAAAAGCTACCATCTTCAAAAGAATGGACAATAACATGTAATGAAGTGTATATAGTACAGTCGAAATCCAAACTGATTTTTAAATAGAATACCGTTATTTGTTAAAAAAATATTAAGGCGACTATGTAATATTTTTTCAAAAATTTTATCAAAAGTATTTAATAATGAAATTGGCCTGTAACTATTATTTAAATCAGTGGCCCCTTTCTTATAAAGAGGCTTAACTTTCGAATGTTTAAGATGATTTGGGTAGGTCCGGGGCCCGTGGCAAATTTTTTTGATGGGGCCCCCCTATCAGTAAAATCAAGTGGTTTTAATTTAATTTAAAAAAACTCGAAATTTTTCAACGTGTTAAATGTTATATAAAATATATCCACGATTTGTAATGAATTGTATTGAAAATGAGTAAATCTACTTCTACTTATTCATATTTTATGGTTTGAAATTAGGAAATTATTTAAAATGTATGTATAAAAAATTTAAAAAAAAAAAAATGTATAAGTACAAAAAAACATAAAAATAAAAATAATTATAAGTCAAAATTAATAATTTAAAAGTACAGTTACTGCTTTGTTTTGAAAATCAAACATATTTTTTTTTAATTTTTAATTAGCTTTATAAGCTACATGTTAAGTTTGATATTTTGTTTTCACAAACAGTCTTTACAATTCATTCCTTTGCTAATTTTTGAACAAACTACTAAATTAATTTTGATTTTTTAATTCGCATAATCTATTCAAGAAATGACTTAATAAAAAGTTAGTTTTCTATTAGTCATTTTTTGCATACTATAGAGCTTCATAAATATTAAAGAAAATATTAAAAAAAAATCACAACACTCTAAAATTATATTTTTACATTCTTACACGCTCATGGTTTTTTTTCGAAATTAAATTTATTTAGAAGAAAATTTTCATGTTTATTCTAACTTTTGTTATTAGTGAAATAAAACCAAAATTTGTTAGATTTTACTAATTTTTACGCGTATTTGGGTCCCCCGTGGCCTGGACAAAATAAAACTCTTCAAAATAATAATCTTACATTCCTCGCGTACTTTTTTACGCGTATTTGGGCCCCCGTAGCCTGGACAAAATAAAACTCTTCAAAATAATAATCTTACATTCCTCGCGTACTTTTTTACGCGTATTTGGGCCCCCGTGGCCTGGACAAAATAAAACTCTTTAAAATAATAATCTTACATTCCTCGCGTACTTTTTTACGCGTATTTGGGGCTCCCGTGGCCTGGACAAAATAAAACTCTTCCAAATAATAATCTTACATTCCTCGCGTACTTTTTTACGCGTATTTGGGCCCCCGTGGCCTGGACAAAATAAAACTCTTTAAAATAATAATCTTACATTCCTCGCGTACTTTTTTTACGCGTATTTGGGGCCCCCGTGGCCTAGACAAAATAAAACTCCTTAAAATAATAATCTTACATTCCTCGCGTACTTTTTTACGCGTATTTGGGGCCCCCGCGGCCTGGACAAAATAAAACTTTTTAAAATAATAATCTTACATTCCTCGCATACTTTTTTACGCGTATTTGGGGCCCCCGTGGCCTGGACAAAATAAAACTCTTTAAAATAATAATTTTACATTCCTCGCGTACTTTTTTTACGCGTATTTGGGGCCCCCGTGGCCTGGACAAAATAAAACTCTTTAAAATAATAATCTTACATTCCTCGCGTACTTTTTTAACGACATTAAATTTGATTGAACGAAGTTTTCATGATTAATTCGTTTTTCATAATTTTTTTTATATTATTAATGTTTCTTACGGACGTTGGGGGTTCCCTGGTTTGGGGGCCCCGTATATTTGATACGGCTGATACGGCGGTAGTTACGCCCCTGATTCTTACGAAAACATACTTTTCAAATGAAATAAAGTATTAGAGTATAATGTAGAAACAATATTTCTGAGCACGCGACCTCTTGAGCCGGGGCCCCCTTGGGCCGGGGGCCCGTGGCATTTTGCCACCCACGCCACCCTATAGTTACGCCACTGATGTGGGGAATCAAGCAGGCTAAACATCGGGAAAAAGCTATATAACTTATCATTTTCATTTCATTTAATTTTATAATCAATAAATCGTTTATATTTTTATTCAATGGATTTTATATTTTTGTATTCATAATTACTCCCACACTGGTGACCCACGACGTTTGAGATGAAGACAGAAGGAGCATTTTTTGGGGATTTAAAAAATATAGATTTTGATGCAGCACCATAATCATTGGTCTTTTGTGACTACTTATAAGGTACGTCCAGTCCAGTTAACGCATTCACTACAGTTTACGGACTTCTGTTGGTATACCCATTTTGTATACCCAGACCTCAGTGTTTATTGCTGACACAAAAATTTATTCTGAGTCTAGACCTTGCATCATGAATTGAATGCACTATCAAATGGTCATTGGAATCGCAATTCAACCTCTCCTTGTCCTTTAACTCATTAAATCGTCTTTTGATGTATAAGACTTAAGACTGCATCTTGTCAAGTTGATGACTCTTTAATACGCTCTCCTTCGAATCACATCTGATTCGAAAATCCGATGTATGACCCAAAGGGCTACAGAAGTCAAAAAGGTTATTATAATCATTGCGAAAATCAATATTCTTGCAGAGCGCCATATATTTACCCAAAATATCATAGAAATTAAAATAAATACAGTAGATCGTGGTGGAATCTTCGAAGTTTACCAAGATATCGAGGTTCAGGAAATTTACCACGTGATTTATATTCAGAACCATATGCGGAGTATGAAGATGATGGAAGGTCGAATTACCTACCATACGGTGGATCTGCCGACGAAACTGTCATTTATTCTATTTGATGAATTACTAATTGACCAGTACCACAACACTGCTATAATCTGCTTTCCCACCATATATTTATAACGTATTTCCCTGTATTTTTTAATTATTTTCACCAGTGTGAGGTCAAAACTGGGCAGGGGGTATGTGGGGAATCAAGCAAGCTAGACATCGGGTTAAAACAATATAACTTGTCATTTTCATTTCATTTAATTTTATAATCAATAAATCGTTTATATTTTCATCCAATGGTTTTTATATAATTATATTCATAACTTTTTCCACGGGTACCTTTATCGATAGCGTCATTAAAGCATATGAGGAGTTTATCAATAAACTAGTTGGTATTGGTATTTTTCCTTGAGGCAAGTTACATGAACTACCCGATAAATAATCGATTTTATGAGTTATTAAAAGTATTCCGAGTGGATTCATTACACATAATTGAAAACGAACGAACAACTTGTATTTTCTAAAAGCAAATTTTCAAAAATCAACAATTTTTATATTTGAACCAGTTTTCGTAAAACTTTAATGGTTTAGTGTGTTCATTAAGACTAAGTACTTTATCGCTATAACAAGTAAATCATCTAATTTTAATTTTAACAAACGTCAAAAAAACTACTCATTTTCTCCAATTTTGATAAACTTTTAAAATTAAACTACTTGTCGTAAGGCCGTAATATTACAGTAAGTTCTTTAAGACCTTTACTTGGGCGATGATGATGGTTCGGTAATAATATCAGACAAATTAAATATCAAACTCAATCAAAGTTCAATACTTGGTCCTTTATTATTTCTTATATATATATATATATATATATATATATATATATATAAATTATCTACCAAATTGTTCAGATCTTTGAAAATTTATTCATTTTGCTGATGACACTAGTATTATTGTTAAAGAAGGAATCGAAGTAATATATGCAATAAATGCAAGAAAGTCGGGCATTTTGCACGTGATTGCGTAACCAAAGTTGAATCACGTCGGCAAATAAGGTGTCATAGATGCGAAAAAAAGGACATTTTGCTTGTGACTGCCGATCGAGGTATCCAGCCGGTAAGCAGTCCACAACACATAGTAGTGAACAAATCGTGCCAGTATCTAAAGCCACAGATACTGGATATAAAGTGATTTTCATACAATAGAGTGCACTGCTAACTAATGAAGGCAAGATTGATTGAAAGCATGTCATCGAAGTGCGTCATTTTATATTATATTAATCAAAAAGTGAATTCTGTGAAAAATGTAAGTGAAACTACGAAAAGTATTGATGTGTGGCACAAAAAGTTAGGACACAAAACAAAACTGGTAGCATGGCAGATAATATTGTAATAATGAATTCAATATTTTTTTACATAATAACGGTATCAAACGACGGCTTACTTCACCGTATACGCTCAAAAAAATTTCAGTTTCAAATTTGTTCAGCCAAAAGGAAGAACAGAACATTGATAGAAATGGCACGTTGCATGTTAAAGCAAGCGGGAGCACCACAACAGTTTTGGGCTGAGGCTGTTTGCAATGCCAATTACACAAGAAACAGATGTCCAATGGACTGAAAAATTGATTCGAAATCTAAACCTGGTATTTTTATTCGTTATTCGAATAATTCTAAAGCTTATCTTATATATATATACCGGAAAGAAATCAGATAATTGAGAGCAGAAACGTTAGATTCTTGAACTATTCTGGATTTAATAATGAATACAGTGACATATATAGTGAAAATGACGATGATATATATTTAACATTGGGAAATGTCAAGCAAAATACAAACCAAGAAAGACTAGCACAGCAGCAATCGAAACGTGGAAAAGGTCGTCCTAGGCTTATTCGGACAGAACATTTGCGGGAAGGCCGCAAAAAGAATTTCAAATAAATAAAGTGATGATCGAAGATACATTAGAAGAATCCTCTAGAGAAGGGGAGGTTGATCAAGAGATATCTAATGAAGAGATTCAAAACTCTAACGAAAATTCCCATATTAATTTATCTCCACAACCATCCACTTCATCCACGCAAGTTACTTTTCATCTATCTCTTATTCCCAATTCTCCACTCAGTTCAAAGGTAAATATTAATTCTGATTTCCATATACCTTAGCTCCTCTTGGGACACGTCCTATATGGCTTTTTCGCCACAACCATCCACTTCATCCACACAAGTTATTTATCATCCATCTCGTATTCCCAATTCTCCACTCAGTTTGCAGGAAAATTTTACAGGTATGTAGTGCTTTGAATATATATATTATTTTTATTCTTTGCAGTGTTACTTAGATATTTTTCTTGTATGTACACCCTCAAGAAATAAACCCGAAGCTTTGAGCGAAAACTTGGGCATACTATTATAGGAAAGGTTATGCATTAACATATTTCATAATTGCTAAACAGATATATCTCTAAGTAAATAAAATCGGATCAATTAATAATGATGTTCATGTCATATTATGTAATAATTTAACGTTTCTTTTTAAGTGACATCTGCACCAAAATATTTTATATCATAAATACCACCGCGCAATATTTATTTTATTTTAACTTTATACATATAAATCATAGTAATTACTAAATATTTTTGCATTTTATTGCAATTATAATACATTATTAACTACCCGTAGGGTAAGTTATAATAATCGCAAAAAATCGAAATTAAAAATCTTTATATATCTTTCGTTTCAAAGGTTTCTGAATGTTTTGACATACATGTGTATGTGCGGATACAAATTTTCGTCGACGATTTTGGGAACACCGATCAAATGATTTGAATAATTCAAAAAACATTCGATTCGTATTGATAAGAAGACTTGGTGACTACACTGCAAATGTTGTTGTGTGAATCAAAACACAAAACATATTAAAAACCATGAAAAAGTGCTTCTTTATACACATAAGGGAGTGGTAATACATAAAGGATGTTTATTAACACGGCGATCGTTTTAATTATCGCTCCTTTTTGTCGTGTAAGACTAATGCTCGACATCAGGCGTGTACAGAAAGATGCATGCGGCGTGTTAATAGTTACACCAGATCGAGATGTTTCTATTAGTTATTTATAATCCAATTTAAAAGTCATGTATTTAGATGATTGCAAACATTTCTCACAAATGCAATTTTAAGATACAAAAAATTATTTCTGTGCATGGAATTATAAAAAGAAATTATTATATTAGCAATTTTGATAGTAACACATAAATAAATAAATGAATAAATAAATAAATTAATTTATTATCATTTTCAACCATAATATTCTACATGTTCATGATAAATCAAAGAGACATATTGTTTATTCATTACACTAAATAAAGACAAATCATGAGAAAAAATTAATTCTTCAATATCAATGACAGATTTATCATTGTTTTCTGCAAGAATTACATGATGTGAATTCAATTTTGTTTCATAAAATTGTGTGGATAATAATGTTATCAAAAGCAATTTTTTACCATTACAGATAAAAATATTTTTTATTAAGCCAAAAACTGGCATTGTATTGTCAGAACACTCTAATAACACAATACTTCCGATTGAATATGTAGTTCCATAAACGTTGATTTTTGGTGTTTGGAGCAACAAGCATGTAGGTCGTTCTTGTTCTATTATGAAACTATTAAAAAGATCAGCATGTTGAATATTAATCAGTTGTACTGTTTTTCCTATATTTCTAAAATTGCGCACAACTGCCATCACACTTTTAAAACAACCATGAGTGCTTTTGAAACGAAAGCACCATTGTTGTCTTGCAGGTTCAAATAATTTAATGTATCTCGGGATGTGTATTAGGTAATGGAACTTGGGCACTAATGTACATTCAGGATATAAATCTTTAAAATTCAAAATAAAGGTTTCAATCATAATTGCTAACAGGTCTATAGAAATTAACTTTATTTCATATGCGAGGCATAAATTTACTATTTGTAACATTCTAATATAGCAACAATTACGATCATACAAATCAAGATCATCTGATGGGATAATCCATTCACCAAGTATAAATGACAAAGTATGTGCCAGTGACAATAATTGAGCTGCACTTTGACGTAGATTGCGTGTCAGTTCCAAATGATGGTAATCTATGAGAGCAGGGTCATCCCTTTTGAATTGTTTGTAATCACAATTAGACAGTTTCTCATTTAGTGCATCTAATGTAAATATTTGTCGAATCTTGATACAATACAATACATTAGGTATCGTAGATCGTAATTTCCAATGGTCCTTTAATTAAAACATGCATTGAGTCTTGAGGTAAACAAGTTGTTATATCAAAATATTCTATATCCATTAAAGGACTTTTACGATTAATGCCATAATACTTTTTCCAAAATGCTTTGGATGCTGGAGTTAATGATTCATCATAAATGGTATTTATGTTATCTTGATGAGTCCTGTTAATATGTTGAACAAAATATTTATCTAGAAATCGAGATTTCCAAGACTCGTTAGTTGCTGTACAAGATCTACAAAGTCGATATGCAGCAGTTGATTCTTTAAATCCGCCTAGTACTGCCGAAGCGGGCGTATCCCCAGCACAAAATAATAAAGTTAAATGTTTTTAATTCTCCTTTGCTGATGTCAATTTCAATTCCCTTTGTGTGTAAGATTTTAACATCGTCAATAAATGGTTTTAGAAGTTTATCTAGAGCACCGGGTTTCTTCAAATATTCATATAATTGAATTGAGTCCAATGATGATCGAAGTTTTGGTTGTAGATTACCCAGTGTCCAGTAAAACATTGACTGTCTATGGTGACGCCACCATGCCTATTACATGCGTCGATAATAATAATATAGTCGCCATCTCGGGGTTGCAATATGTCAACCGATTTATTCCTTTCTAATCCAGACTACCTGTCTCTTTCCTTCCCAAACTTTGACCTAGGCTTCCGACATGCGGTCAGTCTATTCTAGTTTGTTCCTAGTTCTGTTTCGTTCTAGTGCATTTCCAGTTCCGTTCAGTTCAATTCGCCTTCGGTTTGCTCTCCTTCTTTGGTTTAATTTAGAAGTTTCATTGTGTTAAGTTTCCTTTTATCATTGAAAGTGAAGTCATTTTTTTTTAGTTTGTTATTATAAGAAAACAGAACGTTTTTTAGTTTCAAATACAGTCCATATACAATCCAAGAATACCAGCCATCCGTGTGGTCTGCTAATCGAATCAAGGCCACACCACATTTTGGCCTTCCGAGCCGGATCTCAATTAAGATTGAGAGTTTCTACAAGTTGCCGATTCAGAATCTAAGTACTAATTTACAAGTATATATATATTTGCATTTACCGGATATCGAGATTATATACGAGTAAGATTATTTTATTTCCAAGTTTCTTATATAATCCTAAACATGCCGCCCAAGAGTGTATCTGCCAGTGCTGAAGTCGCACGACTAATTTCAAAAGGAGAAATGTATTTTTCGATTATACAGAAGACGTATGACTTGAGCAGGGATGTAGAAGATGCGTCAAGCAGCAACAATTCTGTACGAACCTGGTAATGTTAGATAACATTCGAGATCAATTCATAAAACTTACCGACGATATTAATAAATTAAACTCGTTGGAAAATCTCGGTTTCGTACCGGATTATGCTGCCCTTCTATCCGTGGAACAATTATACGCGGAGATAAAATATATTGAAAAAACCATTTCTGCTGTTAATAATACTTCCTCTTTCGTTAACAAATACGAAAATAAACGTTATCTGGGCATTAACTATTTCAAACAGTTAATGCCTTTTAAAACTGTAAACTCATCACAGTTGCATAACTTCATCGAAAAATTTGACACTGCTGTACAAGCGTTAAATCAATTAAATATTCCGGACCTGTATGATCTTTTACTAACATCGATCGCTCTATCCAAATTAGATACCAATTTACAGAAAAATTTGAAAATTATTTTCAGGGCGAATATCATAAAGTGCAAAAAGGTCAAAGTTATATTTATGATTTGCGCGAGAAGGTTACGAAACAAAACATTTCACATTCTTTGGTAACCAGCAATGTCTACCGCTTAAATGTTACTTATGCAACGAAAGTCATAATATTTTCAAATGTTTGCAATTTCTAGAATTAAATATCAATGAGAGATGGTCGGCAATTAAGAGATTCAATCTTTGTTCAAATTGCCTGGGTCATAAACGTAACAGTCCGTGTTATTCTAAGAAAACATGTCTGTATTGTAATACCAAACATCATACTTCATTACACTCAAATAATTGTGTTGACAATACAAAACAATTTCCAACAGATATTCATTCCAAAAATTCGAAGCAGAAAATTTCCGATTCCAATCAAAGTAATACTTTATGCGTTGTAAATGGATCAGATTTATCACATTATATAAATCTTATGCCGACCGCAACTGTTTATGTTTTGGCAACAGGTATTAAAACTAGTCCGTTGCGTGTCATTATTGACACCGCAAGCGATTGCAACTATGTGACTGAGTCGAGGCTCAAGTCATTTCTATAGGTAACTCTTCGCAAAAAATTACGGGCATGGCAAATTTTATTATTATGTCGAATGATTGTTCCTTTCAAATGTCTGTATGTGCCTATGTAATACATCAAATTGTCAAATCACAATCGACCATTAAAATTCCCTTCGATTCCATTAATAAATTTTTATCTTTACAACTGGCGGATAATAAATTTTTCATTCCTCAAACTGTTAATGGAATCTTGGGTTGTGATGTATTTAATGCTATTATTATGTCAAATCACATAAAAACCGTCGATTCACCTATCGCATTGGATACAAAATTGGGTTATGTAATAATGGGATCTCTTCCAAACGTTGCATCGCCTGATTCAAGTTCGACAAATCTATGCACGATTGAACATGATTCCTTATCTAAACAAATGAAAACATTTTTTGAGTTAGAAGATGTACCGGACATGATTGTGTCGGAAAACGATTATTGCGAACAGTTCTATACGTCCACCACAGTACAGAATTTCGATGGACGTTACGTGGTCTCATTACCATTTCGTGACAACGTTAATGTAAATTTTCAGAAATCATATGAACTCGCGCATAAGCGTTATTGTATTTTAGAACAAAGATTTTCTTTAGAACAAAGAAAATCTTTTGAATTCCATAAACAATATTCAGAAGTAATTCACGATTATTTACAACAAAAACACATGTCATTTTTAGGCCATGTAAATAATTCCGCAGCCAATGAAGGGTATTATATTCCACATTTCGCCGTGATTAAAGACAGCTCCTCCACACCGTTATGAATCGTATTTGATGCATCAGCAAAGAATGCTGAATTTCCTTCCCTAAATGCCAACCTATTTTCCGGGCCAAAGCTACAGTCTAACATTATCACAATTCTTCTTAACTTTCGTTTTGGCGAAATTGCGTTAACGGCCGATATTAAACAAATGTACAGAAATATATTAATTCGTGATCAAGATAGACGATTTAAAAAGGATACTTTGGAGATTTTCTTCGGAAGATCCCCTCGGCATTTATGAATTAAACACTGTCACGTTTGGTATTATGCCATCTCCTTTTCATGCGTTACGCACTATTAAACGACTAGCTAAAGATGAGAGCAAAAACTACCTCTTAGCCACTGATATAATTCAAAATGATTTATATCGACGACGTACCAATTCAAGATTGTTTTAAATTTAATATCAACCTTCTCCATCAAAATTGGACCAAACGCCATATATTATCCACCATTGCTCGTATATGGGATTCTCTAGGTTTCATTACGCCTGTTACTATCAAATTTAAAATGATCATAAAAGAACTATTGTTATTAAAATTGGCTTGGGATGAGTCATTACCTTCCTCATTAGTTGCAACATGGCTTAGTATTTATAATCAACTTCCAGAATTAATTAATCTTTCCATTCCTCGATTTATAGGTACCAAAAATTATATTCGTTGTTCTCTTTACGGTTTTGCGGATAGTAGTTTAGAAAAGGCTTATGGGGCTGTGATTTATATCAAGCCTTGCCATGATAATAAATATTACCTTCTTATTTCAAAATCAAAAATTACTCCAATAAAAGTTCAAACTTTAGCTAGGTTAGAGTTGTGTGCGGCGCATGTATTGGCAAAATTATTATCCTTTGTCATATCTTCCAATCATCATTCTTTATGTATCGAAGATATATATGGTTTTACGGACTCGATGATTGTGCTTCATTGGTTAACAGGACCAGCTCATAGATGGAAAACTTTTGTCGCAAATAGAGTAACGAAAGTTCATGATTTACTTCCTTCTGCCAAGTGGTATCATATCCCTTCCGAGGCAAATATTGCCGATTGCGTTTCTCGTGGTTCATTACCAAATACATTGCTTAATAATAGTAATTGGTACACAGGTCCCTCGTGGCTTTACTCTCAAAGAAGTCATTGGCCCATACGTTCTGCGTTAGATTCCATGCAAAATGTTCCAGAAGAAAAAGTTTCATCTTGCTTAGTGGTAAACTCCTGTAAAAATGATATATACGAATTTACTTCCACTACATCTTCATGGGCCAGACTATGCAGAATATTTGTATTTATTTTAAGTTTCTGCAAAATTATTCCATCTAGAAGTGAAATATATTTTTCAGATTTCAACAAAGCCGAATTAACTATAATATAGAATGGTTTGATAGGAATTCCAAAAAAATAATAAATTTGTTTTTGGGAATTGTTATGTAAAAAACTGACTTTTTGTTCAAATTGAGATTATAATTCTCAAATTTTATACAATATAAATTTGTTTATCATTTTTATTATTATTTTCAGAGATGTAGAAAGCATGTCTGATAACCAAATGCTATTGAAAGAATTGGAGAAAAAATTCATAAAGGGCAAGAACATTGTACATATAAAAAATTTATTGAGAATTACCATGAATGACCGAAGCACATGGATTGAGAATGAGGCGCAAAGAATTATTAACATTATAAATAGATTTCCACCGCTTGGGGATAGCGATATGGTAATCATTAATCTTGAATAATTGTGCTATATTTTATTTTATTTCATTTCAGGTGTTATTCGAGTTCTTGAATTTAAAAAGTTTAGAGGAAAATCTATTAATAAATTCAATAGATGATGATATAGCAAAAATTATGGCAACATTTTCAATATCCAACAATGATTCGGAATTGTCAAAAATTCAAGCCCTCAGTAAGTTGAGCAAGTACAGTAAAAAACCTTCCCTGAAAAATGTTATACCAATCATTACAATAAAAGAGGTAATCAATGCTGAAGATAATGAAGTTATATTTTAAGTAATGCATTTTTTTTATTATACAGATGTTGAGTAGTACTTCAAATTTATTAACGAACGAATTTGAAGCGCCCCGGGTTGTGATTTACACTGCAGTGGATAATATATGTCAAGCATTTATTTTAGCAGATAAAGAAATCCAAATGGAAATAGATAATCCATCAGCATCTAAAATATTAGCAGTTCTTTTCAGTACTTACTTTGTATGGAATCGTTCATATCCCGCCGCATATACAAATATTTTAAAATATTTGGAATATCAAATATTAAAAACAGCGATTAATAATAAAAATACAACGCTTTTAAAATTTGTGCACGCTGTTCAAAATGGAGATAAACTGTCTTAGGCGCATGTAATTATTCATATTCATATAATTATTTTCTGTGATAATATAGTTATTAATATTTTTATGTTGAATTTGCTAAATTAATAATTACATAGAATTAACCCTTATCGGTCACTTTTCATGTGATTCCCAGCAGGTTGTAGTTAAATATACAAAATCTCTTATATGATGAAAAAAACTCATGTTTAATAATATTATTTACATATATCACACTTATTTTTCAACTACTTTCGACATTTTCATTGCTATCATCAATATTGAAAATTATATTATCTTCTTTATTTATTTTTGAGTTTAATACAATAATAAATAATAAATAAAAGTATGCCCTAAGGCAGAGTTATAATCCCTCCATTTTATATTATTTTCTTTAACATTTTATTTCAATTATTCATTTTTTTATGGGTTTTGAAATGGAAGCATATTTTTGATCTATATTATACAGTGAAAATGGAAACCACACGTGGCATGTGACTAATGTTCTGACTAATAAGCCTTAATAATATCACATATTTAACACCAAATACAATTTATCATAATTTATTAATTATTTGTAAGCATAATTATTTGTAATAATATTGTAATTTTTGTAAAATTGTGATTTTAAAATTTAATATATTAATCAATAAAATATGAAACTTTTATAGTGACTATATTTATTTCAATAAAATATAGTCTTTGTGGTACTACAAAGCGTAAAATATTATAATTATTAATATTAAACATTCTTAAATAAGCAAATGGTTAACACCCCACAACGTCGTATTCTCATGATAACACACCCGTCCGGGTGGTTTCATAATAACACACCCGACTGGTGTGTTAGTCAAAACACACCCGACCGGTGTGTTAGTCAAAACACGCCTAAAAGTAGATCAAAAGTGACTACATCCAATTATCACCCCTTTTCGTGTTATAGTACGCGAAATACGTTTGCAGTGGATGCAAGTAGCTTCGAGTGCAAGAGTACCTTGAACTGGAAATAGATGAAAATTTGAAGAAAACATTTATTTCTGAATGTTCAACGGAGGGGGTAAGAGATTTGAAGAAAAAATATCACAGGTGAAAATTATGAATTGTACTTCAGAAAAAAAAGAAACCTATTAAAGTTGGTAATATAATTCACGAAATTCGTGTCCAACGTGATTTATTTGGTCGCCTATTAGCTCTATCAATCCAATATAATATTGATCTTGAAAAAACATTATCATATCCCATTACAATTTTTCCATTGTCATTTTGCCACGCAGATGGAACTATCCATAAAACCACAAAATCAGCAATAATTGTAGCCTTACAAGCAAATATAACTGATAACGAAATACCAAAACAATTTGAAGCTTCAATTCAATTGGTGTTCTATTTGATGGATTTTATTTACTGCATTTACTACAAAATATTACCAAAAACATTTAAAAAAAAATAATGTCTATTTTAACGGCAGCACATGCTCCGCGAGTAGATATAGCTTTCAAACAGATATGTTGTTGCTGCAAAGGGCTATTTTTTAAGCATTCAATATCGAAATTTAGTGAAGATACTGCTGTTAAAAAAATACAAGAACTAAATGCACAAAATTCTCCGAATAATGATGCATTAGATGTGAATGAATTTATGTCGCGTATTGTCAATTTCAACTCTGGATGGATATGTTCCACGTGCGGTCTCCATGCATATCGGGGAGAAATTTATAAACTGGCAACAAGTAATGGACTGATGTTTGAAAATGTTCCCGAATATTTAAAGCAATTGACAGATCTTGAGGAGCGCATGGTGTCGTAAGTTATAAATTTTATGCAGATCCGATCTCTGAAACCCACAACTTGGATTGCAAGGCAGCGTGGTCGATAGTAAATGAATCCCATCGAAGTAAATGAATGTTTAAAGGTTCTGCCCAGGAAATTTAGCGAAATGAAAACCATACAAGTGAAATTGAAGCGCCACCTAGACCATAAGAGCGATTACATGTTTGAGTCGGTTCGACCGAAATTCATTTACAATGCTATCAGGTACTTAATTAACAAGCCCTTGTATAAAAAGTATGACATAACATTTGATAAAAAATATTTCGATAATTTTGAAAACTTACTCAGTGAAAAAGTAGATTTTATAGTTGATAAGGGAGATGCGATTAACGATACTGTTTCTCTTTCAAATGAAGAAAACATCAACGAAAATTGCAATCTTGAATCAAATCAATCATGATTAAACTATATTGATCGACAATAATGATATCACAGCAAAAGGACAAGCTGAAATGGTAAAGGCAATTGCGCCTGGCCAATATAAATTACCTTTACCATGACACAAGATTGAAGATGTTGATGAACTTAGTTTCCCTAAAATTGTTTGCAGGACATACTTTTTCACCAACTGTTAAGTTATCGTACAAGGACCGAACAAAATCTCAGATTCGACGACACGATCATCGGTCATGCGTACCGACACGAATACTATTCATGGCAAAGAAGTTTATGGAAATTTCGTGCTCAGCATATCTGAACATATGTCTGTGGCGCAGAAAAGGAAACAAAGCAAGTTTCACCGTTTCGGATGTTCAGAATAAAAATTTTCTTAACAACCTGATTGAATTCGATGGCGAGTATCGCCTTTTGAAAAACTTAAGATCTTCACCAGCATTTTGGCAGGTTAAGAAAAGAAAACTGTTAGCTATGATCAGACAGCTTGGCAGACCGATGCTATTCTTAACACTATCTGCAGCAAAGTCACATCGGCCAGAGCTATTGAAAACGCTTATGAAATATAGTAACTTTGATAGAAGTATATCAGCCCGGGCGCTTATTTATTGGATCCAAACATCAAGACCAACCTAATAAGGAATGATCCCGTCAGCTGCGCCAGATACTTTGATTTCAAAGTTAATAAACTGATGTGGTTACATAAGCAAGACGATAGTACTTTTGGCTGCCATAAGGTTGTAGACAGCTATGAGCGTGTTGAATTTCAGTAACGTGGGAGTCCTCACGAGCATATTCTTTTGTGGCTTCATAATGCACCAAAATGTCAGGCAGATTCTAATCAGAATCGTAACTTCATAGACTTCATTAACAAATTCCTAACATGCAAATATGATCCTGAGGACCCTTATGTGAAATTGCAAATGCATAGACATGGTCACACGTGCTATAAAGAACAAAAAACAAAAACTTGCAGATATTGGAGCCACTGCAAGAAGCTGAAACATCCAAAAGGCCTTACAAGGAAATCGACAAATTGATGAACACCTTCTACGCCGAACGGACATTTGTAAGCTTTGACGATGTTCTACAAAAATTGAATACGTCTGAGGCCGAACGTAGTACCGTAGTACGCTCAAACCAAGCCGATTATTTTTGGAGCGATCCAGTCTAGAAGTCGGTATTAACTCTTACAACCGCAACATTTTGCATTTGTTCGAATCGAACATCGATTTACAATTTATAATCGATCAGTATGGCACGATAAGCTATGTTACAAATTACATCAGTAAATTCGAAGGAGGACTATCAAAACTACAATGTTAGCGCGAAAGATAAATTCCGTAAAATCACGAATTTATTCTTGAACCATAACTTGATGTCAGCACAGGAAGCAGAAAAACAATATTCATCAACACTAGCCCTTCAAAGGAGCGCGTTCACATGCTGAAATCGAACAACTGCTTAGAAAAGTTGAATGAAGATTCAACAGGAATCTTCATGGCGGACATTTCTGATAGATACACCAAGCAGCCAAAACACCTCGAATATATATGTTTAGCAGATTTTGCAGCGAACTACGAAGTACGCAAACTGCATAAAGCATTCGATGAGGACAAAGGTAGTGAGGAACAAAATGAAAATAAAGCAAGGCGGGGTAAATCTGCGATAATCAGATATGTTCGATACAGGGCCGACCAAGATGCTGCAAATTATTATAGAGAGAAACTTCTCCTGTTCAAGCCATGGAGGAATGAACAGACAAAAGTGTAAAATGTTGACTTTCTATCACAATACAATCGTTTCAAGAACATCATTGCGGACAATCAGGCCAAATTCTCAATAATCAGCGATGATTGCATCGATCAAATCACGCAATTGGTTGACAATAAACTCTATGTCAATTCTGATAATGAAGATGCAGCGGATTTGCCAGAGGGTTTTGATGTTGATGTATTTCAACAAGTCGGTGTCAAAAACGATGGTGATAGTAAAACCAAAACGCCTGTCATTAAAAGTAGTACACAAACACATGCCCAACGAGAGTTTCACAGGCGGAACTGTACAAATTAATGATTTGAACGCGAAACGAAAAGAATTTGTACAGCATATTCATTGTTACAAGTTGGGCAAATTGCCATTTCAAATATTTCTAAATGGATCAGCCGGCGTTGGCAAAAGCACGGTTATTGAGGCAATTTATCAGCTAATTACCAACTATTTCGATGGTTTGCCAGGAGGTGATATGGACAAAATAGTTGTTCTATTATGCGCTCCCTCCGCAAAAGCAGCCTTCCCAATCAATGGCATGACTCTTCATTCCGCATTCGTTTTGCCCAGTAAGCAATTTGGCGTTAACTTGGTCCAGCTTTCTAGTGACTTGGCCAACACTATGCGATAGAAATTATCGAAAGTTCAGCTCGTGATTATTGATGAAATTTCTATGGTAGGCAGTGCCACGTTGAGCCGAATTGACACACGTCTCCGGCAAAATAAAGGCGTGAATAAACCATTTGGAGGTGTTTCAATATTGGCAGTGGGAGACTTGAACCAGTTGTCGCCAGTGAAAGATAGACCGGTGTACCAAGTTTCTCGTCACAATGAGATGGAAGCATTTTTTGACGTCAATCCACTCTGAATTTCACTTCTATGAGCTAATTGAAGTGATGAGACAAAGAGATGATTTGTTGTTTATTAATGCTCTAAATAATCTCGCTAATGACGCATTGACCAATAAAGATCTGCCATTGATAAAGAAACGAGAGGTGAAACCGGATCATGTTCCTGAATATGCAATCAGATCGTACGGAACGAACAAAAATGTAAGCATGTACAATGAGATGAAAATTGAGAGTAACACCAATGTATTAATTGTGTCAGAAGCTGACAATTCATTTTCTAACAATTCAGCCGAACATCTAAAGAAATCTCTGCATAAACTGTTGCGAACTAGAGCTGGTGATGATTTCAGATTAGAAAATAAAATAAATTTCAAGATCAGCATAAAATATATGATTAATTACAACATAGATATCGAGGAAGAACTTGTCATTGGAGCATGCGAGATTTTGAGACTTTCAATGAACAAACTTTGGCTCGACTTTCAGATGCAACGGATAGGGAAAAGGCAAGATTATGTCATTACGATTATATGATAGAACATCAAATAAATATCAATTGGACACCAATTAAAAGAATGGCCATCAAGACAAATGTGACCAATGATGTTAAATATCATATTATTCGTAATCAATTCCCAATAGTACCTGCAGAGACTACGACCATTCATAAAGCCCAAGGTCAAAAACTTATGATGCGATATGTCTGGATTTCACTAAAAAAGAGCGAAGAGACAAATCAATGCTTTACTTCGTTTTGAGTCGAGTGAAAACATTGAGTGGTTTATATATATTGGGCACTTTTGATATACAGCCATCTACAAGCGCAAATGATGTTACCATGAAACGTTCATTGGTCGAAATTAATTGCCTACGTGCCACTAAAACATTAAAGTTATCTTATAATACATTGAAAGGCGTAACATCTCCGATATTGATATATCAGAATGTTGGTACATTGAGAAACAAAATGTTTCATATAATTGGTGATGTCTCAATGATCGGTGGTTTCGCAGAGGCGATGTTGTTGCATTAAGCGAAACGCTAACGAAAGCTTCTGACGAGGTGTACCGGTACCGGTTAAATAACAATCAAAATGGACATGGTTTATTATGTTACTCAAAAAAAATGTAAATCACATGTGTCATTGCGGAAGCAGATTCGGACAATAAAGAGAGCATTGAATTGATATTATTGTATTTCAATGAATACAATATCATAACTGGTTACAAATCCCCAAATGCACCGAGAAAAATATTCGAAACTCTTTTTCTGAAATTTTTTCTCAATGTATGCAACATGCTAAGGTTATTTTCTTTGGAGATTTTAACTACAATATTGTAAAATCCGAAAATAAAAATATATATTCAATAATTTTTTTGCGCAAATTCAACATGCGCAGTATATTGCCAAGCGACGCCATCACAACGAATTCGAATACGCAGATCGATATATTTTCTCAAATTACGACAACGTTCAAGGAGGCGTATATGAAACTAATTTCAGCCTATTCACGCCATTATCGATGAGAAACAATACACGACGACTGAAGAATCTCATTCGTATTGCAATGCAGTTTCAGGCGTACCAAATAATGATTATGGGACACTCCAAGCTGAGCAACCAATCTCAATTGATTCGGAACATGAGAACGTTATTGACTTACATGCCATAGTAGACAAGCTGTTACTCGATTTGAGCACATTGAGCTGGATCAAATATCAGGGAAGCTAATTTTGCTACTTTGACCAATAAAATAGCAATTGAGAATATGGAATTGATTTCTGCATTGCGAGAGACGTTTAAATATAAATATAAATATAAATATAAATAAAAATATAAATGTAAATGTAAAAAATGTAAATGTAAATATAAATGTAAATATAAATATAAATATAAATATCTTAGTAAAAAGTGTCGAAGAAATTACCGAGCATTACACTATTGAATGCAGCGGACCGTACAAACGATTTCATGATATGAAGGCATTTCCTTTGCTAAACAAAACAAAAAAAAAACTACTGAAGTCGTGAATTGACTAAGAAAATCTTTAATAATCAAGTTATAATTATCATCGTTTTCTGCAAATTTAACAAATAATTAATTAAGCCATTGCCCAAATTAAATAATTAAGCCATTGCACAAATTTTATATTTTATTCGTGCTGTCACTAAAGATTTTCAATGTTTCGAAGAATTACTAGCGTTGGGGATACACACCATCAGGAAGAACTCGCGGGGCCGATATTTTCGAAAACTAAAGAGTATGCAATAAATTACAATTGAATGTAAGTAATTTAGTCAGCGTCTATGACCTTCTAGAGAGACAAAAAAGAAGGATTCGTTGCATTGTTAAAAAAAAAAAAAAAAGAAAAATATTGCGCAAAATCTACACACACATGCACACACAAATAGTCACGATTGCCTTTTTATGGATGTATTCGTTTCAGTCGTAATACAACAAAAAATCCTGAAGGGCGATTCACATGTTGATGCGTTATCAGTTAGAGTAAGTTGTGTTGTAAGTTGAATGAGTCGAAATCGCAAAATAGCTTCAGAAACTGGATTTCTTTAATTTATATTATACATATACAGAATATTATAGAATATAATAACATGTAACGTAATTATGGTACATGCTTTTTTTAATTTTTAACTTTTATAATTGAGTTTGAAGTGACTACTCCTTCGTTTTTCACTTACAAACTTTGTTTTCGCGAGAAAATCCGAGTTCATATTACATTTTCTCTAGTATCAACTAAAGATGCTGCAGGAATGTTGAGGACATTCTCTTCATTACAAGATATACCTGTGGAGGAGGTGTTGATCTTGTTTACGGGTAAATTGAATTAAATTATATAATGAAACCGAAAATGTAATTCATGGTATAAACATAAACTAAATTCTGAATTATCACTTATCAAATGCAAAAATAATTGTAATGTAAAATTCTAGTCTTCTAGTGATTACACAGCTGTGGCATGTGTAGTCTCGGGATACATTTTAATTGTGATGAAAGTGTATTTTCACAAACTTTATCGCCAGGAGCTTTAGAAAGTCCTAATTTGAAATATTTATGTAAACTTTGTAAACTGCACAAAATACATAAAACTTATACAAAAGTAAATAAAATACTGTCAGCAAAAGATAACCAAGATTCTCTATATGAGATAACTGGTATTAATGAGATATAAAATTACAATATCTTTTCAAAAATCTATTTAAAGACAGTATATATCGATTAACAATCGATAATTAGAGTCACTAAACTTTAAATTAAAATCACCTGCAGCTTTAATAATATCAACGAGGGTAGACAGAGTCATGGCAAAGTATGAACATGTCAAACGACGCTCAGGCAGTGGATATGATGATTGGACGACCGTTCACAGAATTCATTCACTATGTCATTTATAGGAACTATGCCAAGTACACATGGGAGGAATTGACTGCAAAATTGCTAAAATATCCCTTTTGAAAAATGGGTTTACGTCGCCAAACAAAAGATCTGCACTCATCTCCACAATATCAAAACACATACAAACAAACAGTTACAACCACTTGTGAATGAGAATATAAACCGAAGGCTTAAAAGAAATTGGCCTGCTAACCTGATCAAATAATCACTGTCTGCCATTCTTCACGGATAGCTACTCAATGGAGGCATCCCAAAATATTTATTTTCTTTCAGTATGCAAAAAAATACAATTTTTTTTTATAAATCTCATATTGGAAGTACGTATGCGTGCGCACAATTTCATTACTTAAACTAGCTGTAAGTGGAATTCTGTCTTAAGGCAATTAAGGCATCGTGTCTTAAGGCAAATTGCTGGAACTTCCCGTACCAAAAATTATTATTTTTTTAAAAACAATTAACATTTTTGAAAAAAATTTACTTCGAAAAAATAAGATTTTTGAGAAACTATAAATTGGACAAAAAATTACTTTATTTTGAAAAAAAAAATAATTTTTTTTTTAATTTTTTTTCTTTGAAAAAAATTTTTTTTCTTTATTTTGACATATTTTGGAAGATCTAAACTTTTTTTCAAAGCAATCGTACTGCTTTAACTGCATAAAGACGAAATATCAAAGCGCGTAAGCGCCGCGTCGCCGTCTAACGCGTAAACATTGGTACGGAACCCATAGGAATGTAAACCAAATTTATACTTATTGTTAAAATCTCTAAAAAATATCTGATAATTTGATGTGCATATGATCATCAATCAAATGATCAATGATCATTTTTGACCGCCAAATGGCATTTTTTTTTTACTTTTTTCATTAGATCTCCGAAACCGCTAGACCTGCCTTCATGCAAATTTGATCGGTTCTTCACCTTGTCAATACAAATAAAATGTTTTTTGAATTATTAAAATCGGACGCTCCGTACTCTTAAAAACTGAGTTACCGTTTTCGGCACTTTTGCCCCGTATCTTCGAAACGGCTAGACCTGCCTTCGCCAAAAACTAATCAGCACGTCTCTTTATAAATACGAATCGAATGTTCTTTGAATTATTCAAATCGGTTGATCGGTGTTCCCGAAATCGTCGACGAAAATTTGTATCCGCATATACATACACACACATACACACACACACACACATACATCCATTTTTTCTAAGGTATGCCAAAATATTCAGAAACCTTTGAAATGTCGAGAAATGCAAAAATTTTCATTTTTGATTTTTTTGCGATTACTATAACTTGCCCTACGGGAAGTTAATTAATTACATTAATTAAAATGAAAAAGTCCACAAAAGAGAAGTCGCTGAAAAACTACATACAACTCCAAATATTCACCGTCCTATTTCATAATAGTAATTTTTGTAGTCATTCTCATTTATATACCACATAGTTATACATTCAAAATTAGGTAGTTATTTTTTATACTAATAATTTGCTAGAAATATTTTTTGTGGGGTCATCATATAATAGTGCAACCCGTCATAAAATTTTGAAAAGGTTGCTCGCCCTTGATTTATACAATGTAACAAATGTATTTAGAAAGAAAGTAAGAAGAATAAATACACAAAAAAAACATTGAGGCAGAAGTTACAAACTGGCATATAATAAAAATTTTTCTTATTCACCAGCAACATTAAATATGAGAGCTCGTCTTTTTTCCTTAAAAGCATAAAACGTCACTGGGTGCAACCTGTTGCATTTTACTTATCGAATTGAGTTATGAATAGCATTAATTTGAAATGTATTGTTGTAGATGTTAAAAGAAAACTATTAAGTATTGGTCTAAATGATATAGTAATAGTTTGAAATCAGTTTGCTGCTAATTTCAAAACTATAAATGTGCTTCTTCAATAGATACTGAGGAACTATATAAAACACGAAATCTCATCTGGCATAAACTTATATTTGAAATAGATGGCCAGTTATGATATAGTTCTTTTGGATGATCCTCCACAATAGCTAAAATAAGAAATAACTTTAGATTTATAGATCAAAAAGGAGAGGCATACGAAGAATGTTGGAAAGATATCAGATTATTATGACTTTTATAACAATTTTGTATGTTTTGCCATTGCACTACTTTAATGGAACACCTCGATGAAACAAAAATAAAAAATGAAGGTTAGCTTGGCAGCACAAGTATTTCAAAACTTATAGCTCTTAGACTTCAATATTTCAATGTACATTCTCATGAAACAAATGTGAGCACTATTTCAGAAGGTACTGATAAACTTTTGGAGTTCATGAATTGTCTTTTTGATAATGTCAATTATTTAGCTCATTTTCCAACAAATGACAATATATTTCGTTGTGCCAATTATCATAATTCTGTGCCAAACTGCAATGCAAGTGTTATTCTCAATGCATTTTATTAAAACAGATTACATTATGAAAACTTCTACAATTGAAAATTAAATTAGAACCATAGATGATTTGGAACATATTTGGAAAAAATTCAAATTCAATTAATTGATTTAATCACTTGCGTATGCAAAATTTTAATCAGAACACCCTGGAAGACTTTTTTGGCAACATAAGAAGGCAAGGTGGACATATTAAAAATCCAAATCCTTATTCTTGAGGTAATTGCGATAATAAATTAAATTATTTGGACTTATATTTTGTTTACTTTTTAATTTAAGTATAATTATATATATATATATATATATATTAGAGTGGGCCAATTTTTTGCATATTGAGGCACCTCGCTAATTTAACTTTTTACATCATTTGAAACAATATTGTAAAAAAAAGCATAACCCGCAAATGAATTTAAAGTCAGCGAAAAATTTCAAACATTTTTTAATTTAAAGTAAAAATTGAAAAATCTCATGAAAAATATATTATGACATATATCGAGTTATACATCATTTTATTCGTAATTTTATTCTGCATCTTTCGTACGAACAAAGTTTTTTTGTATCTTTTACGGTTTAGACAGTATAAGGCAATCTGTGTAGTTGTTAACTTGTCAAAATGCAAAGTGCGGATAGGTTAGAGCAACACTCCTCACGATTCGATATTTCTCTAAAGAAAACATATAAACTATTATACATCATTAGAAAGGTCTCAAAATTCTTAGTTCTTTTTCCATACATCACAACTTCGAATTTTGCACGGTGTGGCCTACAGGCGAGTTGCCGTTATGAAAATCGGAAAATCTAGAGAAAATTATATGAACACACCTAACCATTTATATACCATTTTATTCGTAATTTTATTCTGCATCTTTCGTACGAACAAAGTTTTTTCGTATCTTTTACGGTTTTTATGTTATAGAGCAATATGTGTAGATGTTAACATGTCAAAATGCAAAGTGCGGCTAGGTTGGAGCAATACTCTTCACGATTCGATATTTCTCTAAAGAAAACATATAAACTATTATACATCATTAGAAAGGTCTCAAAATTCTTAGTTCTTTTTCCATACATCACAACTTCGAATTTTGCACGGTGTAGCCTACAGGCGAGTTGCCGTCGTGAAAATTCGGAAAAATCGGAAAATCTAGAGAAAATTATATGAACACACCTAACCATTTATATACCATTTTATTCGTAATTTTATTCTGCATCTTTCGTACGAACAAAGTTTTTTCGTATCTTTTACGGTTTAGACAGTATAAGGCAATCTGTGTAGTTGTTAACTTGTCAAAATGCAAAGTGCGGCTAGGTTGGAGCAATACTCTTCACGATTCGATATTTCTCTAAAGAAAACATATAAACTATTATACATCATTAGAAAGGTCTCAAAATTCTTAGTTCTTTTTCCATACATCACAACTTCGAATTTTGCACGGTGTAGCCTACAGGCGAGTTGCCGTCGTGAAAATTCGGAAAAATCGGAAAATCTAGAGAAAATTATATGAACACACCTAACCATTTATATACCATTTTATTCATAATTTTATTCTGCATCTTTCGTACGAACAAAGTTTTTTCGTATCTTTTACGGTTTTTATGTTATAGAGCAATATGTGTAGATGTTAACATGTCAAAATGCAAAGTGCGGCTAGGTTGGAGCAATACTCTTCACGATTCGATATTTCTCTAAAGAAAACATATAAACTATTATACATCATTAGAAAGGTCTCAAAATTCTTAGTTCTTTTTCCATACATCACAACTTCGAATTTTGCACGGTGTAGCCTACAGGCGAGTTGCCGTCGTGAAAATTCGGAAAAATCGGAAAATCTAGAGAAAATTATATGAACACACCTAACCATTTATATACCATTTTATTCATAATTTTATTCTGCATCTTTCGTACGAACAAAGTTTTTTTGTATCTTTTACGGTTTAGACAGTATAAGGCAATCTGTGTAGTTGTTAACTTGTCAAAATGCAAAGTGCGGCTAGGTTGGAGCAATACTCTTCACGATTCGATATTTCTCTAAAGAAAACATATAAACTATTATACATCATTAGAAAGGTCTCAAAATTCTTAGTTCTTTTTCCATACATCACAACTTCGAATTTTGCACGGTGTAGCCTACAGGCGAGTTGCCGTCGTGAAAATTCGGAAAAATCGGAAAATCTAGAGAAAATTATATGAACACACCTAACCATTTATATACCATTTTATTCATAATTTTATTCTGCATCTTTCGTACGAACAAAGTTTTTTTGTATCTTTTACGGTTTAAGAGAAAATCGAGGAAAACTGGTTTGAACATTTATTGTAAAATTAGAAAATTTAAACAAATAATTATAAAAAATAATATAACTATATATAAATTCGTTTTATATTCATTGAGATCTATAAAAATCAATAAATACATAATTTTATACAAAAGTTTAAAAAAACCCAAAAAACACCTAAAAACTCAATAATTAACTATAATTCATATTGTCCATATATATAAAACTGTTTGAACATCTAACAAAATTTTCGACAAAAATTTTTCTATCATAAGGGTTCACAGTTCGAAATTTTCCCAGACTTTTGTCTTGACGATTCACACCGTAAGCGCGAGCAGGCCCTCGCCGCAGGTCAAATGCACATCGCTTGGGACTCAGTCAAATACCTACGCTGTGGCCGCGCGCCTTATATAGGGGGATAGGTCGTGTCGAGTGCGATGCGAGCAAGCTCAGGCTAAAGTACGCTATGTTGTTCGGGCGGGTACGGATATCATTCCCCGGTGTAGTTTTTACATCATATTCGATACTTTTAGTCTGTCAATGATATATTAGCGTAACTTTTAATAATGTTGTGAGCCACATCTAGAATTATATACCCCTTATATATTCGGATGCTGGTTTGCGGCTATAGATAACTGGTGGTAGGATCATTCGTTTTCAAACGTTCGATCAGAGAGAGTTGAAATTATTTGGGTCTGCGGACCGCAAATATGAAATCTATATATTTTAATAATATAGAATTTTACAAATTGACTACGGTCAAATATATGTGAATATAGCAGAACTAGCAAAGCTTCTCGCAGCGATGGTCTTTCGTTTTATGAACGTTTGATCGGAGCGAGTTGAAATTATTTGGGTCTGCGGACCGCAAATATAAAATCTATATATTTTAATAATATAGGATTTTACAAATTGACTACGGTCAAATATATGTGAATATAGCAGAACTAGCAAAGCTTCTCGCAGCGATGGTCTTTCGTTTTATGAACGTTTGATCGGAGCGAGTTGAAATTATTTGGGTCTGCGGACCACAAATATGAAATCTTGTGATTACTCGACAAATTATTGCTGTAATCAAGTGCGCTCCTATAGTATAATATACTGTGGGCAAAAGCCTCTGGCAATGATCATTCGTTTCATTAACGTTTGACCGGAGCTAGTCGCAAAATATTGCGCAGTGTGCAAAAGCAGCGTGACGCAGTTTACAACCGCTTAGCGCTCTTATGCATTGTGTGAGAGCACTGCCATGTATATCTGCTCGGTATCGCCAGATGCTTGAGCGAATGACGAAGTTCGTTGTGAAAACGGCGTTCTTTTTGAATATTATACTTTAAACGCATAGCTCAATCAATTCTTTGGGCGCTAGATGAAAGTCTAGTGTTTTAAAGTCGATTGTAGTAAACGCTTGCGTTAGTATTCTATATACTCTGCACATTTTATTCAAATTGTGCGAATTTGAACATTCGCTTCATTGCGTTGTTTTAAGAAAATGAAAAATCAGCGAAAGCAGATTTTTCAATCTCACACACAGTGAAATATTCATATTTCAATTTTAAAGCGAGGACGTTTGTTTTTGGACCACAACGTGCTCTAAAATTGCTAAAGTGGTTGCGCGTCCTAGAGAATTTATTTTCTTGCGACCCGCCATATAGCCTGTCCAGACCATCGCGGTGATGGTTCGCACGGTAACCCGAGGCGACCCGTCGCTGCAGGTCAAACTGTCGTAGACCGTGTCTAGAATAATATACGCCGTATATGTTCGGATGTCGGTTTACGGCCGGGTTCTGGACCTTATTTATAAGTGTTCAACCATACTGTACAGCATATCCGCGGGCATGTGTCGTTGACGCAAAGACTCTTATGCGGAAAATAAAATATACAAATGCAATCAACTCAATACTCTCCGAGCGAGAATAAAAGTTAGTTATAACGATGAATTCTTATAATGAATTCGCCCCGACGTTTTCAATCTAACGAAGGGTAAAGAGACTGTTTGAAATTAACTGGGTCTGCGGACCGCAAATTTCATGTACGGACCGCCGTTTCGACGGTTGTTAAAGGTCTAGCCTCTGTGTAAGCGCAGAATATATAAAATATCAAGTCGCGATGTAAACTGTTCGTCATGTCCAGGGAATATCGTACGACTCAGATATATATATGTAAGAAAATTCGTTGTTTAGAAATATTCATCGAACTTTTCTATACAAAGTGTGGTCTCTCGGGTGACGCCGAGGGACATTTACGCACTATGCTATTATATATATAGCACCCTGGTTGATCCTGCCAGTAGTATATGCTTGTCTCAAAGATTAAGCCATGCATGTCTCAGTGCAAGCCACATTAAGGTGAAACCGCGAATGGCTCATTACATCAGTTATGGTTCCTTAGATCGTACCCACATTACTTGGATAACTGTGGTAATTCTAGAGCTAATACATGCAAATAGAGTTCCGACCAGAGATGGAAGGAATGCTTTTATTAGATCAAAACCAATCGGTGGCGGGCTTGCCTTGCTCACCGTTTGACTTGGTGACTCTGAATAACTTTGTGCCGATCGCACGGTCTAGTACCGGCGACGCATCTTTCAAATGTCTGCCTTATCAACTGTCGATGGTAGTTTCTGCGACTACCATGGTTGTTACGGGTAACGGGGAATCAGGGTTCGATTCCGGAGAGGGAGCCTGAGAAACGGCTACCACATCCAAGGAAGGCAGCAGGCGCGCAAATTACCCACTCCCGGCACGACGAAAAATAACGATACGGGACTCATCCGAGGCCCCGTAATCGGAATGAGTACACTTTAAATCCTTTAACGAGGATCTATTAGAGGGCCAGTCTGGTGCCAGCAGCCGCGGTAATTCCAGCTCTAATAGCGTATATTAAAGTTGTTGCGGTTAAAAAGCTCGTAGTTGAATCTGTGTCCCACACTGTCGGTTCACCGCTCGCGGTGTTCAACTGGCATGTCTGTGGGACGTCCTACCGGTGGGCTTAGCCCGTAAAAAGGCGGCCCAACTCAAAATCCTACCAAGGTGCTCTTCACCGAGTGTCGAGGTGGGCCGGTACGTTTACTTTGAACAAATTAGAGTGCTTAAAGCAGGCTCATTCGCCTGAATATTGTGTGCATGGAATAATGGAATAGGACCTCGGTTCTATTTTGTTGGTTTTCGGAATTCCGAGGTAATGATTAATAGGGACAACTGGGGGCATTCGTATTGCGACGTTAGAGGTGAAATTCTTGGATCGTCGCAAGACGGACAGAAGCGAAAGCATTTGCCAAATGTGTTTTCATCAATCAAGAACGAAAGTTAGAGGTTCGAAGGCGATCAGATACCGCCCTAGTTCTAACCATAAACGATGCCAGCTAGCGATCCGCCGAAGTTCCTCCGATGACTCGGCGGGCAGCTTCCGGGAAACCAAAGCTTTTGGGTTCCGGGGGAAGTATGGTTGCAAAGCTGAAACTTAAAGGAATTGACGGAAGGGCACTACAAGGAGTGGAGCCTGCGGCTTAATTTGACTCAACACGGGAAACCTCACCAGGTCCAGACACCGGAAGGATTGACAGATTGAGAGCTCTTTCTTGATTCGGTGGGTGGTGGTGCATGGCCGTTCTTAGTTGGTGGAGTGATTTGTCTGGTTAATTCTGATAACGAACGAGACTCTAGCCTGCTAAATAGACGTACTTTCTGGTATCGCAAAGACCCTCCGCTTCGGCTTCGGTCGTTGTTGGTTGTGGTTCTCACTACCGGCGTACAAATATATCTTCTTAGAGGGACAGGCGACATTTAGTCGCACGAAATTGAGCAATAACAGGTCTGTGATGCCCTTAGATGTTCTGGGCCGCACGCGCGCTACACTGAAGAGATCAGCAGGTTTTCCTTGGCCGAAAGGTCCGGGTAATCCGTTGAAGCCTCTTCGTGCTAGGGATTGGGGCTTGCAATTCTTCCCCATGAACGAGGAATTCCTAGTAAGCGCGAGTCATAAGCTTGCGTTGATTATGTCCCTGCCCTTTGTACACACCGCCCGTCGCTACTACCGATTGAATTATTTAGTGAGGTCTTCGGACCGGTGCGCGGCAGCGTTTCGACATTGCCGATGTTGCTGGGAAGATAACCAAACTTGATTATTTAGAGGAAGTAAAAGTCGTAACAAGGTTTCCGTAGGTGAACCTGCGGAAGGATCATTAACGTACATTTACTATTAAGTGAATGAAACGTGTGCTATATGTCGCAATATAATGTTGCAGACTAAATGTTGTGCGCTCCCATAGTATAATATACTGTGGGCAAAAGCCTCTGGCAATGATCATTCGTTTCATTAACGTTTGACCGGAGCTAGTCGCAAAATATTGCGCAGTGTGCAAAAGCAGCGTGACGCAGTTTACAACCGCTTAGCGCTCTTATGCATTGTGTGAGAGCACTGCCATGTATATCTGCTCGGTATCGCCAGATGCCTGAGCGAATGACGAAGTTCGTTGTGAAAACGGCGTTCTTTTTGAATATTATACTTTAAACGCATAGCTCAATCAATTCTTTGGGCGCTAGATGAAAGTCTAGTGTTTTAAAGTCGATTGTAGTAAACGCTTGCGTTAGTATTCTATATACTCTGCACATTTTATTCAAATTGTGCGAATTTGAACATTCGCTTCATTGCGTTGTTTTAAGAAAATGAAAAATCAGCGAAAGCAGATTTTTCAATCTCACACACAGTGAAATATTCATATTTCAATTTTGAAACGAGATTTTGTATCTCGGACCGAAACGCGAAAGCTTTACGGTGTACTAATTGTAACCATAATAATCATACTAGTTTCAGAATCGCCCGAGTTATCTTAAACGATTTCGAGGGGATCACGATCGAAACATGTATAAATATATATAAAATCACCCTGAACGGTGGATCACTTGGCTCGTGGGTCGATGAAGAACGCAGCTAATTGCGCGTCGACATGTGAACTGCAGGATACATGAACATTGACATTTCGAACGCACATTGCGGTCCTCGGATACTGTTCCCGGACCACCTCTGGCTGAGAGTCGTATAACATTACCAGACTGCCGCTTGCTTTAAACGGCTTGCCGGCGAATGATGGAGTTTCGCGTAAATGCGTGCTCTTAAATAATTCACTCAACGTGTGAGCCAGTCCACTTTGCAACATCGGACATTACCGTTCGTTGACGTTCTGTGGGATTACGGCGGGTTGTGTGTCCTAGAGATTTTATATTCTTGCGACCCTCCCGATAACCGGAAACCCGAACTCTTCGAAATGCGGTTTCGTTCCGGCAAATTTGGACGATTCAAAGGTTCCTCGTCGATTTTGTGTGCGCTTGCTTACTAACGTTTGCGAGCACATCATAATCATAATACGACCTCAGAGCAGATGAGATTACCCGCTGAATTTAAGCATATTACTAAGCGGTGGAAAAGAAACTAACTAGGATTCCCTTAGTAGCGGCGAGCGAACAGGGAAGAGCCCAGCACTAAATCCCGCGGCCGGAGACGGACGCTGGGAAATGTAGTGTTAGGGAGGATCCGATTATCTCGGTGCGTTGCGGCGAGTTCAAGTCCATCTTGAATGGGGCCATTTACCCATAGAGGGTGCCAGGCCCGTAGCGACCGTTGCGCGTATCGAGAGGATCTCTCCTCAGAGTCGAGTTGCTTGAGAGTGCAGCTCTAAGTGGGTGGTAAACTCCATCTAAGGCTAAATATGACCACGAGACCGATAGCGAACAAGTACCGTGAGGGAAAGTTGAAAAGAACTTTGAAGAGAGAGTTCAAGAGTACGTGAAACCGTTCAGGGGTAAACCTGAGAAACCCGAAAGATCGAAAGGAGAGATTCAATGTTATCATTGTCTTCCATTTATTGGCGTGCGATTGACCGGGATTCGTCCTGCGATACGCCGTCGGTTTATGCGTTAGGCGGCGATGGCATGCACTTCTCTCTCAGTAGGACGTCGCGACCCGTTTGGTGTCGATCTACGACCGCGGCGGTAGCCTGTCACGAATTTATTCGCGCCAGACCCCGCGTGCTCCGGCCGACTGCCAGACGGTATAAATGATATGGTATAGGGTCGCTTTTAAGCGTTCGGCCGGTTGCAAGCACGGACGGTTATTGGCCGTCGGACCTAGTCCGGCATCGATGCCGCCTCGAGCTGTTAGCTACCGTGTTCTCGAACGGACTCTATTACCGGTCAGCGATGCTATTGCTTGGTACT
>NW_020539877.1:0-6449 GCF_003426905.1 Ctenocephalides felis
AAATAAAACATATACAATTATAATAAAATAAAAATCATAAAACAAAAAAATATGTATGCATTTTATGTTATTTTTGGTAAACTGTTGATGTTTATAGTCTAATCAATAACTCAAATATAATTTCTTTAATTAAATATTATACTATAAATTATTTTTTAAATAGCAACAATCTTTCTAAGAAATCAATAAGGAACTTTAAACTATTATTGCTCTAACCCAAAGTGTTTCTTAGTATGGAATATAATTACTATTTTGAAAATTTTGGTTCTGGTATATACTAAAATATATTTTTACAGAAACGGGAGCAATAATTTTTACGATAAAGATAGAGAAAGAACAGTGAGCTAACCAATAATTGGCTCAAGTATTTAGTAATAAAATGTTTTGAAAATACTTTTGTTTCGAAAAGTTGTTTAAAATTATGTCGAGTTCTCTTACTCCAATTGAAGAATTTATTAAAATTTTAGAAATGAATGTTATATCATCAACCTAGTTAAGATATTTAATTTTTTTAAGGCTGTTCCACAATTCTCAGAAGCGCCCCCAACCAGACTAAAACGAAAAATTCGCAATGTTCTCATAAATATGTAAACGCTAACATTATTATTTTTATTATTATTATTATTATTATTATTATTATTATTATCCTACTATTTCCATTATTGCTATTTTGTTGTATTTTATTTTTTTTCTAATATTATTTTATTATTCAGAAATTTTATTTATTAATTTTAAATTAAATCATCATATTATGAATATTATTTTCATGTAAATTTTATCCTTTAATCTCTTATTTATTTAAATTTATGTTATTATTTATCAATATTACTAGATGTTAAATATTTAGCAGTTCTAATAAATATTGAAATTAAAAAAAAAGAAATCAGTAATATTTTAAATAAAATAATATCATTGACTAAAACAGCAACACACTATTAGCTAGTTTAGAGGAGCTTTCAAAAGCTCAAATCGATAAATTTTGGAGATACAGGTTAACAGCAAGCGTATTATGTAACAATGTCTTAGTAATTAAATGAAAAATATATTGTTCTGAATTTATCTATGAATATTTTAATGATATCCAATAATATTTTGAAGTATTTTACATGCCATTAAATTTATATTGCATTCTTATATGCCATTACGTCGATGCCTCTAGAATCTCATAATATAAATCAAAATACTGAAAACATTTTATTTGTAGTCGTTTTATTGTTCTGTAGAAGATACTCTCAACCACTAGGGTATAAAATAAAATTATGTCTTTTTCTAAGACATCAACATAGTAATATTCTGATAGTATAGAGGTGACTTAGCGAATGAGATTCAATTACTTGCTCGTAAAGTGTGGTCCTGTCTTTTCCAAGTAGCGAAAGGCCACGTAGAGTACTGAACTGCAGGATTCATTATTATGAATAATCAGACACGAATGGATTAGTTCGCCCGGCAAAGACAAACAGCGAGCAAATTGTTCAACGGTACAAGTGTTGCATAATGGCGCTCGCGTGATGCCTCCTACGCCACGTTCCCTAATGCCCGCTCGGAAATTTGTTATTCACAGAGCGAACCTCCGAGTACATCGGTGCCGACTCTAGTATTATGTATACACATGTCAGTTACCATAAAACAGTTAATATGACTGCGCTAAAGATGTTTCCGGTCGGAGAGAGTTCGTGATGCGAAAATTACACAGGAGAAAAATTCACTTGCTAAAATTTTATGCCGACTAAGGGCTTCTTAAAAAGGTCGAGTAATTTACTGTCAGTTCTAGCTGTGTTATTAACTGCAATTACTTATAGCAAACGTCCAGTATAATTATATTCCATAATTGTAAGAGTTGCTAGAGATTGCTAGGCGTTTGGGACAGATTAATCGCTTTATAAAAAGTAATTTATGATTTGAGTAATAATGCATTTTTTAGCGGCAAGCTTAGCTTAGCAACATTATGAGATTGGATTTACAATCAACCAATAAACTATCGCAAATGCATCTCCATTATATTGGCTAAAATAATCGAAGCACCTCTATAAATATATATACATGCAAGATCATATTTAGAATCATTTAATTCTTTTCAAAGTTTGGTTTTACTTTTAAAACTTCTCTGCTTTCATGATTTCTATCTTTTGCACCAGCTTTCAGTCCCTACATTATCTGTTCTTGCATAAGTTGTCCAATAGTTTGATCACATTTATATATTCTGAATTATTCTTCTCGTTTCTTTTATTTCTCCTTTCGTTAAATTTAAAATATGTATCCAATCCAGTTTTATTTTCTCTTTTATAATAATACTTAGAAATGATTTTCTCTTAAAATGATTTCTACCTTTTCTGTCTATTTCATCTCCATTTTTGTCAGCAATATCCTTTTTCGTTCTCCTTATGTTTTTTCTTAGCTATTTTGTCAATAGGAATTCATTATAGTTTTTTTTTTCTTTCATGAAAATATTCGCGATAATATTTTTCTCTTCATCTGTTGCTGTTTTCACATTTGTTACCTTTTCTTTCCAATTCCCTAATTTCTCTGCAATATTCTTTTTGCCCTTGTACCTTTATTTCTCTTTCGCTATTTTATTAATATAATCCGATCCAAATCTTTCTTTATCATCATAGTTTTTAAAAAAAAGTTCCCGTATTTATGTTGCTTTTACATCTGTCACCTTTTCTATTACATATCATAACACTTCAGCTAGCTTTTGTCAGCATTCCTAGAAATCCATGCAAATCCATCCAGTTACGAAAATAAGTAAAAAAGTGAATATGCACTTGCTTAAAATTAAACAGTTTTGTGATTGTTCTCGTCTTGCCACACTGAATAAAAATTAAGGCAGTACATGAACACTTTCATAGCCGGCAATAAATGGCACATGTGTAGATCTATTGTCGACTTATACGAGTACATAATAGCGAACACTGCTGTTAATTTATTTGGGAGACTTATCTATAGTGGAGGAAAGTTTAGACGTACCGAATGTTAAATTTAAACTGTATGAATACAGATAAACGATTTAATTTACATTTGGGAAGTTGTGCGCGGAATAGTAGTCCGCTCCGCCAGGGTAAGTTTGTCTTCTGCGGTGTTGAATCGTTATCGTGCCACTTAATGAACAATGAATTCGCGTTTGTGAATATTATATATACAATGGACGATGCTGATATTCTTTATATAATAGCGAAAGCGCAACTCCAGGCGACGATTTAATGCACTATTTATAAGATAAGTGATTACTTGAACTACTATACTGCTTTTTGGATTATGAGAAAATTTCAACGTTTTAAATGAACCGCTTCATGGAATATAATTTATTGTTCTGATACTATTATATTAAATTAATAAAAGTTTGCTTCATTGTCGTTTTCATTTTAGTTTTTTTAGTATTATGGCTTTTGCACCTTGTGACAGCTTCCTCATTGCTTGCATAAAACATAAATAAAAATTTATGAACCAATTGATTATATAAAAGGTGCAAATGCACAAATAATAGTGTTAAAATTATCTCAAAACTTTTTGATATATAGTCTATATTAAACTGTTTCGATTTATTTATTTTATTTTAGAGCCCAATTTGTATAGCTTTTGATGAAAGAATTTCATATTAAATAAAATAATAAAAAAAATTAAATATCCAACATATTTCGAAGTAGTAAAATACTTACGGTTTTTTTTTAAATTTGTTTAACATTGATTTTCAAATGATAGCGTTCTAGAAATGAAACAAAAATTTACAAAAACGTTATCAATTTCACATTATCTATATATCAATATTTTATTAAAATGCAGTTTTTTTCACGTTATACTAGCCCACAAGACAATTCACCTGACGTCTAATTGAAGCGAGATATTCGCTAAAAACCATTCGCCTCCTTTTCACATATTAAAAATGCGTTTTTCTCGAAAACTATTTGAAGTGCGATCGAATTTTTAACAGCATTTTCCTTATGTCATAAGGTATCAACGTTGTGAAATCATCAAAATCGCGAAACAAAAAATTTTATCCAAATCGGAAAAAAACGTGTTCCTAGCATCATGCTATAAATTCAGTTTTTCTTATTTATTCGGCAACCGTTCAGAATATTAAAATGCAGTTTTTTTCACGTTATTCTAGCCCACAAGACAATTCACCTGACGTCTAATTGAAGCTTCTATGTGCCCGGGAAGTATGTGAAAAATTAAAAAAACTAACTAATTTTCGTCCATTTTTTGGGCATTTTTACTCGTGAAATCTTTAAGCGCCTATAAATTTTGAACGAATCATCATAGGACATTGATGTTCCCAGATGAAATATTCGAAATCAAAAGATCTTTGACCCAGTATAACAATTTTTAAAATACCTCTTACCGTTCGCGAGATATACTCCAAAAACAGTTTCAAATTTTCGAATTTGAAACAGTTAAATGCCCATATCTCGGAAAATATTCAAAATAGGGTCATGATGTATATGAATGAAATATGCGCATTTAAAATTGTATCTGCAGGTGCAAAAATTTTTATGATACCTCTAACCGTTCCCGAGATATTCGCTAAAAAACCATTCGCCTCCTTTTCACATATTAAAATGCGTTTTTCTCGAAAACTATTTGAAGTGCGATCGAAATTTTTTAATAGCATTTTCCTTATGTCATAAGGTATCAACGTTGTGAAAATCATCAAAATCGAAAACAAAAAATTTTCATCCAAAATCGGAAAAAAACGTGACCCTAGCTAGCATCATGCTATAAATTCAGTTTTTTTCTTATTTATTCGGCAACCGTTAGAATATTAAAATGCAGTTTCTTTCACGTTATTCTAGCCCACAAGACAATTCACCTGACGTCTAATTGAAGCTTCTACGTGCCCGGGAAGTGTGTGAAAAATTTAAAAACTAACTAATTTTTCGTCCATTTTTTGGGCATTTTTACTCGTGAAATCTTTAAGCGCCTATAACTTTTGAACGAATCATCATAGGACATTGATTGTCCCAGATGAAATATTCGAAATCAAAAGATCTTTGACCCAGTATAACAATTTTTAACATACCTCTTACCGTTCGCGAGATATACTCCAAAAACAGTTTCAAATTTTCGAATTTGAAACAGTTAAATGCCCATATCTCGGAAAATATTCAAAATAGGGTCATGATGTATATGAATGAAATATGCGCATTTAAAATATGTATCTGCAGGTGCAAAAATTTTTATGATACCTCTAACCGTCCCGAGATATTCGCTAAAAACCATTCGCCTCTTTTTCACATATTAAAAATGCGTTTTTCTCGAAACTATTTGAAGTGCGATCGAAATTTTTTAATAGCATTTTCCTTATGTCATAAGGTATCAACGTTGTGAAAATCATCAAAATCGGAAACAAAAAATTTTCATCCAAAATCGGAAAAAAAACCTGCTATAAATTCATGATGCTATAAATTCAGTTTTTTCTTATTTATTCGGCAACCGTTCAAAATATTAAAATGCAGTTTTTTTCACGTTATTCTAGCCACAAGACAATTCACCTGACGTCTAATTGAAGCTTCTACGTGCCCGGGAAGTGTGTGAAAAATTAAAAAAACTAACTAATTTTTCGTTCATTTTTGGGCATTTTTACTCGTGAATATCTTTAAGCGCCTATAACTTTTGAACGAATCATCATAGGACATTGATGTTCCCAGATGAATATTCGAAATCAAAAGATCTTTGACCCAGTATAACAATTTTTAAAATACCTCTTACCGTTCGCGAGATATACTCCAAAAACAGTTTCAAATTTTCGAATTTGAAACAGTTAAATGCCCCATATCTCGGAAAATATTCAAAATAGGGTCATGATGTATATGAATGAAATATGCGCATTTTAAAATATGTATCTGCAGGAGCAAAAATTTTTATGATACCTCTAACCGTTCCCGAGATATTCGCTAAAAACCATTCGCCTCCTTTTCAATATTAAAAATGCGTTTTTCTCGAAAACTATTTGAAGTGCGATCGAAATTTTTTTAACAGCATTTTCCTTATGTCATGAGGTATCAACGTTGTGAAAATCATCAAAATCGGAAACAAAAAATTTCATCCAAAATCGGAAAAAAAACGTGACCCAGCATCATGCTATAATTCAGTTTTTTCTTATTTATTCGGCAACCGTTCAGAATATTAAAATGCAGTTTTTTTCACGTTATTCTAGCCCACAAAAATTCACACCTGACGTCTAATTGAAGTTCTAAAGGGCCCGGGAAGTGTGTGAAAAATTAAAAAAACTAACTAATTTTTCGTCCATTTTTTGGGCATTTTTACTCGTGAAATCTTTAAGCGCCTATAACTTTTGAACGAATCATCATAGGACATGGATGTTCCCAGATGAAATATTCGAAATCAAAAAATCTTTGACCCAGATAACAATTTTTAAAATACCTCTTACCGTTCGCGAGATATACTCCAAAAACAGTTTCAAAATTTCGAATTTGAAACAGTTAAATGCC
>NW_020539877.1:7449-51929 GCF_003426905.1 Ctenocephalides felis
TTCATATACATCATGACCCTATTTTGGAATATTTTCCGAGATATGGGCATTTAAACTGTTTCAAATTCGAAAATTTGAAACTGTTTTTGGAGTATATCTCGCGAACGGTAAGAGGTATTTTAAAAATTGTTAACGGGTCAAGATCTTTTGATTTCGAATATTTCATCTGGGAACATCAATGTCCTATGATGATTCGTTCAAAAGTTATAGGCGCTTAAAGATTTCACGAGTAAAAATGCCCAAAAATGGACGAAAAATTAGTTAGTTTTTTAATTTTCACACACTTCCGGGCACGTAGAAGCTTCAATTAGACGTCATTGAATTGTCTTGTGGGCTAGAATAACGTGAAAAACTGCATTTTAATATTCTGAACGGTTGCCGAATAAATAAGAAAAAACTGAATTTATAGCATGATGCTAGGGTCACGTTTTTTTCCGATTTTGGATGAAAATTTTTTGTTTCCGATTCTGATGATTTTCACAACGTTTTGATACCTTATGACATAAGGAAAATGCTATTAAAAAATTTCGATCGCACTTCAATAGTTTTTGAGAAAAACGCATTTTTAATATGTGAAAAGGAGGCGAATGGTTTTTAGCGAATATCTCGGGAACGGTTAGAGGTATCATAAAATTTTTGCACCTGCAGATACATATTTTAAATGCGCATATTTCATTCATATACATCATGACCCTATTTTGAATATTTTCCGAGATATGGGCATTTAACTGTTTCAAATTCGAAAATTTGAAAACGTTTTTTGGAGTATATCTCGCGAACGGTAAGAGGTATTTTAAAAATTGTTATACTGGGTCAAAGATCTTTTGATTTCGAATATTTCATCTGGGAACATCAATGTCCTATGATGATTCGTTCAAAAGTTATAGGCGCTTAAAGATTTCACGAGTAAAAATGCCCAAAAATGGACGAAAAATTAGTTAGTTTTTTTAATTTTTCACACACTTCCCGGGCACGTAGAAGCTTCAATTAGACGTCAGGTGAATTGTCTTGTGGGCTAGAATAACGTGAAAAAACTGCATTTTAATATTATGAACGGTTGCCGAATAAATAAGAAAAAACTGAATTTATAGCATGATGCTAGGGTCACGTTTTTTTTCCGATTTTGGATGAAAATTTTTTGTTTCCGATTTTGATGATTTTCACAACGTTGATACCTTATGACATAAGGAAAATGCTATTAAAAAATTTCGATCGCACTTCAAATAGTTTTCGAGAAAAACGCATTTTTAATATGTGAAAAGGAGGCGAATGGTTTTTAGCGAATATCTCGGGAACGGTTAGAGGTATCATAAAAATTTTTGCACCTGCAGATACATATTTTAAATGCGCATATTTCATTCATATACATCATGACCCTATTTTGAATATTTTCCGAGATATGGGCATTTAACTGTTTCAAATTCGAAAATTTGAAACTGTTTTTGGAGTATATCTCGCGAACGGTAAGAGGTATTTTAAAAATTGTTATACTGGGTCAAAGATCTTTTGATTTCGAATATTTCATCTGGGAACATCAATGTCCTATGATGATTCGTTCAAAAGTTATAGGCGCTTAAAGATTTCACGAGTAAAAATGCCCAAAAAATGGACGAAAAATTAGTTAGTTTTTTTAATTTTTCACACACTTCCCGGGCACGTAGAAGCTTCAATTAGACGTCAGGTGAATTGTCTTGTGGGCTAGAATAACGTGAAAAAAACTGCATTTTAATATTCTGAACGGTTGCCGAATAAATAAGAAAAAACTGAATTTATAGCATGATGCTAGGGTCACGTTTTTTTCCGATTTTGGATGAAAATTTTTTGTTTCCGATTTTGATGATTTTCACAACGTTGATACCTTATGACATAAGGAAAATGCTATTAAAAAATTTCGATCGCACTTCAAATAGTTTTCGAGAAAAACGCATTTTTAATATGTGAAAAGGAGGCGAATGGTTTTTAGCGAATATCTCGGGAACGGTTAGAGGTATCATAAAAATTTTTGCACCTGCAGATACATATTTTAAATGCGCATATTTCATTCATATACATCATGACCCTATTTTGAATATTTTCCGAGATATGGGCATTTAACTGTTTCAAATTCGAAAATTTGAAACTGTTTTTGGAGTATATCTCGCGAACGGTAAGAGGTATTTTAAAAATTGTTATACTGGGTCAAAGATCTTTTGATTTCGAATATTTCATCTGGGAACATCAATGTCCTATGATGATTCGTTCAAAAGTTATAGGCGCTTAAAGATTTCACGAGTAAAAATGCCCAAAAAATGGACGAAAAATTAGTTAGTTTTTAATTTTTCACACACTTCCCGGGCACGTAGAAGCTTCAATTAGACGTCAGGTGAATTGTCTTGTGGGCTAGAATAACGTGAAAAAAACTGCATTTTAATATTCTGAACGGTTGCCGAATAAATAAGAAAAAACTGAATTTATAGCATGATGCTAGGGTCACGTTTTTTTCCGATTTTGGATGAAAATTTTTTGTTTCCGATTTTGATGATTTTCACAACGTTGATACCTTATGACATAAGGAAAATGCTATTAAAAAATTTCGATCGCACTTCAAATAGTTTTCGAGAAAAACGCATTTTTAATATGTGAAAAGGAGGCGAATGGTTTTTAGCGAATATCTCGGGAACGGTTAGAGGTATCATAAAAATTTTTGCACCTGCAGATACATATTTTAAATGCGCATATTTCATTCATATACATCATGACCCTATTTTGAATATTTTCCGAGATATGGGCATTTAACTGTTTCAAATTCGAAAATTTGAAACTGTTTTTGGAGTATATCTCGCGAACGGTAAGAGGTATTTTAAAAATTGTTATACTGGGTCAAAGATCTTTTGATTTCGAATATTTCATCTGGGAACATCAATGTCCTATGATGATTCGTTCAAAAGTTATAGGCGCTTAAAGATTTCACGAGTAAAAATGCCCAAAAAATGGACGAAAAATTAGTTAGTTTTTTTAATTTTTCACACACTTCCCGGGCACGTAGAAGCTTCAATTAGACGTCAGGTGAATTGTCTTGTGGGCTAGAATAACGTGAAAAAAACTGCATTTTAATATTCTGAACGGTTGCCGAATAAATAAGAAAAAACTGAATTTATAGCATGATGCTAGGGTCACGTTTTTTTTTCCGATTTTGGATGAAAATTTTTTGTTTCCGATTTTGATGATTTTCACAACGTTGATACCTTATGACATAAGGAAAATGCTATTAAAAAATTTCGATCGCACTTCAAATAGTTTTCGAGAAAAACGCATTTTTAATATGTGAAAAGGAGGCGAATGGTTTTTAGCGAATATCTCGGGAACGGTTAGAGGTATCATAAAAATTTTTGCACCTGCAGATACATATTTTAAATGCGCATATTTCATTCATATACATCATGACCCTATTTTGAATATTTTCCGAGATATGGGCATTTAACTGTTTCAAATTCGAAAATTTGAAACTGTTTTTGGAGTATATCTCGCGAACGGTAAGAGGTATTTTAAAAATTGTTATACTGGGTCAAAGATCTTTTGATTTCGAATATTTCATCTGGGAACATCAATGTCCTATGATGATTCGTTCAAAAGTTATAGGCGCTTAAAGATTTCACGAGTAAAAATGCCCAAAAAATGGACGAAAAATTAGTTAGTTTTTTTAATTTTTCACACACTTCCCGGGCACGTAGAAGCTTCAATTAGACGTCAGGTGAATTGTCTTGTGGGCTAGAATAACGTGAAAAAAACTGCATTTTAATATTCTGAACGGTTGCCGAATAAATAAGAAAAAACTGAATTTATAGCATGATGCTAGGGTCACGTTTTTTTTCCGATTTTGGATGAAAATTTTTTGTTTCCGATTTTGATGATTTTCACAACGTTGATACCTTATGACATAAGGAAAATGCTATTAAAAAATTTCGATCGCACTTCAAATAGTTTTCGAGAAAAACGCATTTTTAATATGTGAAAAGGAGGCGAATGGTTTTTAGCGAATATCTCGGGAACGGTTAGAGGTATCATAAAAATTTTTGCACCTGCAGATACATATTTTAAATGCGCATATTTCATTCATATACATCATGACCCTATTTTGAATATTTTCCGAGATATGGGCATTTAACTGTTTCAAATTCGAAAATTTGAAACTGTTTTTGGAGTATATCTCGCGAACGGTAAGAGGTATTTTAAAAATTGTTATACTGGGTCAAAGATCTTTTGATTTCGAATATTTCATCTGGGAACATCAATGTCCTATGATGATTCGTTCAAAAGTTATAGGCGCTTAAAGATTTCACGAGTAAAAATGCCCAAAAAATGGACGAAAAATTAGTTAGTTTTTTTAATTTTTCACACACTTCCCGGGCACGTAGAAGCTTCAATTAGACGTCAGGTGAATTGTCTTGTGGGCTAGAATAACGTGAAAAAAACTGCATTTTAATATTCTGAACGGTTGCCGAATAAATAAGAAAAAACTGAATTTATAGCATGATGCTAGGGTCACGTTTTTTTTCCGATTTTGGATGAAAATTTTTTGTTTCCGATTTTGATGATTTTCACAACGTTGATACCTTATGACATAAGGAAAATGCTATTAAAAAATTTCGATCGCACTTCAAATAGTTTTCGAGAAAAACGCATTTTTAATATGTGAAAAGGAGGCGAATGGTTTTTAGCGAATATCTCGGGAACGGTTAGAGGTATCATAAAAATTTTTGCACCTGCAGATACATATTTTAAATGCGCATATTTCATTCATATACATCATGACCCTATTTTGAATATTTTCCGAGATATGGGCATTTAACTGTTTCAAATTCGAAAATTTGAAACTGTTTTTGGAGTATATCTCGCGAACGGTAAGAGGTATTTTAAAAATTGTTATACTGGGTCAAAGATCTTTTGATTTCGAATATTTCATCTGGGAACATCAATGTCCTATGATGATTCGTTCAAAAGTTATAGGCGCTTAAAGATTTCACGAGTAAAAATGCCCAAAAAATGGACGAAAAATTAGTTAGTTTTTTTAATTTTTCACACACTTCCCGGGCACGTAGAAGCTTCAATTAGACGTCAGGTGAATTGTCTTGTGGGCTAGAATAACGTGAAAAAAACTGCATTTTAATATTCTGAACGGTTGCCGAATAAATAAGAAAAAACTGAATTTATAGCATGATGCTAGGGTCACGTTTTTTTTCCGATTTTGGATGAAAATTTTTTGTTTCCGATTTTGATGATTTTCACAACGTTGATACCTTATGACATAAGGAAAATGCTATTAAAAAATTTCGATCGCACTTCAAATAGTTTTCGAGAAAAACGCATTTTTAATATGTGAAAAGGAGGCGAATGGTTTTTAGCGAATATCTCGGGAACGGTTAGAGGTATCATAAAAATTTTTGCACCTGCAGATACATATTTTAAATGCGCATATTTCATTCATATACATCATGACCCTATTTTGAATATTTTCCGAGATATGGGCATTTAACTGTTTCAAATTCGAAAATTTGAAACTGTTTTTGGAGTATATCTCGCGAACGGTAAGAGGTATTTTAAAAATTGTTATACTGGGTCAAAGATCTTTTGATTTCGAATATTTCATCTGGGAACATCAATGTCCTATGATGATTCGTTCAAAAGTTATAGGCGCTTAAAGATTTCACGAGTAAAAATGCCCAAAAAATGGACGAAAAATTAGTTAGTTTTTTTAATTTTTCACACACTTCCCGGGCACGTAGAAGCTTCAATTAGACGTCAGGTGAATTGTCTTGTGGGCTAGAATAACGTGAAAAAAACTGCATTTTAATATTCTGAACGGTTGCCGAATAAATAAGAAAAAACTGAATTTATAGCATGATGCTAGGGTCACGTTTTTTTTCCGATTTTGGATGAAAATTTTTTGTTTCCGATTTTGATGATTTTCACAACGTTGATACCTTATGACATAAGGAAAATGCTATTAAAAAATTTCGATCGCACTTCAAATAGTTTTCGAGAAAAACGCATTTTTAATATGTGAAAAGGAGGCGAATGGTTTTTAGCGAATATCTCGGGAACGGTTAGAGGTATCATAAAAATTTTTGCACCTGCAGATACATATTTTAAATGCGCATATTTCATTCATATACATCATGACCCTATTTTGAATATTTTCCGAGATATGGGCATTTAACTGTTTCAAATTCGAAAATTTGAAACTGTTTTTGGAGTATATCTCGCGAACGGTAAGAGGTATTTTAAAAATTGTTATACTGGGTCAAAGATCTTTTGATTTCGAATATTTCATCTGGGAACATCAATGTCCTATGATGATTCGTTCAAAAGTTATAGGCGCTTAAAGATTTCACGAGTAAAAATGCCCAAAAAATGGACGAAAAATTAGTTAGTTTTTTTAATTTTTCACACACTTCCCGGGCACGTAGAAGCTTCAATTAGACGTCAGGTGAATTGTCTTGTGGGCTAGAATAACGTGAAAAAAACTGCATTTTAATATTCTGAACGGTTGCCGAATAAATAAGAAAAAACTGAATTTATAGCATGATGCTAGGGTCACGTTTTTTTTCCGATTTTGGATGAAAATTTTTTGTTTCCGATTTTGATGATTTTCACAACGTTGATACCTTATGACATAAGGAAAATGCTATTAAAAAATTTCGATCGCACTTCAAATAGTTTTCGAGAAAAACGCATTTTTAATATGTGAAAAGGAGGCGAATGGTTTTTAGCGAATATCTCGGGAACGGTTAGAGGTATCATAAAAATTTTTGCACCTGCAGATACATATTTTAAATGCGCATATTTCATTCATATACATCATGACCCTATTTTGAATATTTTCCGAGATATGGGCATTTAACTGTTTCAAATTCGAAAATTTGAAACTGTTTTTGGAGTATATCTCGCGAACGGTAAGAGGTATTTTAAAAATTGTTATACTGGGTCAAAGATCTTTTGATTTCGAATATTTCATCTGGGAACATCAATGTCCTATGATGATTCGTTCAAAAGTTATAGGCGCTTAAAGATTTCACGAGTAAAAATGCCCAAAAAATGGACGAAAAATTAGTTAGTTTTTTTAATTTTTCACACACTTCCCGGGCACGTAGAAGCTTCAATTAGACGTCAGGTGAATTGTCTTGTGGGCTAGAATAACGTGAAAAAAACTGCATTTTAATATTCTGAACGGTTGCCGAATAAATAAGAAAAAACTGAATTTATAGCATGATGCTAGGGTCACGTTTTTTTTCCGATTTTGGATGAAAATTTTTTGTTTCCGATTTTGATGATTTTCACAACGTTGATACCTTATGACATAAGGAAAATGCTATTAAAAAATTTCGATCGCACTTCAAATAGTTTTCGAGAAAAACGCATTTTTAATATGTGAAAAGGAGGCGAATGGTTTTTAGCGAATATCTCGGGAACGGTTAGAGGTATCATAAAAATTTTTGCACCTGCAGATACATATTTTAAATGCGCATATTTCATTCATATACATCATGACCCTATTTTGAATATTTTCCGAGATATGGGCATTTAACTGTTTCAAATTCGAAAATTTGAAACTGTTTTTGGAGTATATCTCGCGAACGGTAAGAGGTATTTTAAAAATTGTTATACTGGGTCAAAGATCTTTTGATTTCGAATATTTCATCTGGGAACATCAATGTCCTATGATGATTCGTTCAAAAGTTATAGGCGCTTAAAGATTTCACGAGTAAAAATGCCCAAAAAATGGACGAAAAATTAGTTAGTTTTTTTAATTTTTCACACACTTCCCGGGCACGTAGAAGCTTCAATTAGACGTCAGGTGAATTGTCTTGTGGGCTAGAATAACGTGAAAAAAACTGCATTTTAATATTCTGAACGGTTGCCGAATAAATAAGAAAAAACTGAATTTATAGCATGATGCTAGGGTCACGTTTTTTTTCCGATTTTGGATGAAAATTTTTTGTTTCCGATTTTGATGATTTTCACAACGTTGATACCTTATGACATAAGGAAAATGCTATTAAAAAATTTCGATCGCACTTCAAATAGTTTTCGAGAAAAACGCATTTTTAATATGTGAAAAGGAGGCGAATGGTTTTTAGCGAATATCTCGGGAACGGTTAGAGGTATCATAAAAATTTTTGCACCTGCAGATACATATTTTAAATGCGCATATTTCATTCATATACATCATGACCCTATTTTGAATATTTTCCGAGATATGGGCATTTAACTGTTTCAAATTCGAAAATTTGAAACTGTTTTTGGAGTATATCTCGCGAACGGTAAGAGGTATTTTAAAAATTGTTATACTGGGTCAAAGATCTTTTGATTTCGAATATTTCATCTGGGAACATCAATGTCCTATGATGATTCGTTCAAAAGTTATAGGCGCTTAAAGATTTCACGAGTAAAAATGCCCAAAAAATGGACGAAAAATTAGTTAGTTTTTTTAATTTTTCACACACTTCCCGGGCACGTAGAAGCTTCAATTAGACGTCAGGTGAATTGTCTTGTGGGCTAGAATAACGTGAAAAAAACTGCATTTTAATATTCTGAACGGTTGCCGAATAAATAAGAAAAAACTGAATTTATAGCATGATGCTAGGGTCACGTTTTTTTTCCGATTTTGGATGAAAATTTTTTGTTTCCGATTTTGATGATTTTCACAACGTTGATACCTTATGACATAAGGAAAATGCTATTAAAAAATTTCGATCGCACTTCAAATAGTTTTCGAGAAAAACGCATTTTTAATATGTGAAAAGGAGGCGAATGGTTTTTAGCGAATATCTCGGGAACGGTTAGAGGTATCATAAAAATTTTTGCACCTGCAGATACATATTTTAAATGCGCATATTTCATTCATATACATCATGACCCTATTTTGAATATTTTCCGAGATATGGGCATTTAACTGTTTCAAATTCGAAAATTTGAAACTGTTTTTGGAGTATATCTCGCGAACGGTAAGAGGTATTTTAAAAATTGTTATACTGGGTCAAAGATCTTTTGATTTCGAATATTTCATCTGGGAACATCAATGTCCTATGATGATTCGTTCAAAAGTTATAGGCGCTTAAAGATTTCACGAGTAAAAATGCCCAAAAAATGGACGAAAAATTAGTTAGTTTTTTTAATTTTTCACACACTTCCCGGGCACGTAGAAGCTTCAATTAGACGTCAGGTGAATTGTCTTGTGGGCTAGAATAACGTGAAAAAAACTGCATTTTAATATTCTGAACGGTTGCCGAATAAATAAGAAAAAACTGAATTTATAGCATGATGCTAGGGTCACGTTTTTTTTCCGATTTTGGATGAAAATTTTTTGTTTCCGATTTTGATGATTTTCACAACGTTGATACCTTATGACATAAGGAAAATGCTATTAAAAAATTTCGATCGCACTTCAAATAGTTTTCGAGAAAAACGCATTTTTAATATGTGAAAAGGAGGCGAATGGTTTTTAGCGAATATCTCGGGAACGGTTAGAGGTATCATAAAAATTTTTGCACCTGCAGATACATATTTTAAATGCGCATATTTCATTCATATACATCATGACCCTATTTTGAATATTTTCCGAGATATGGGCATTTAACTGTTTCAAATTCGAAAATTTGAAACTGTTTTTGGAGTATATCTCGCGAACGGTAAGAGGTATTTTAAAAATTGTTATACTGGGTCAAAGATCTTTTGATTTCGAATATTTCATCTGGGAACATCAATGTCCTATGATGATTCGTTCAAAAGTTATAGGCGCTTAAAGATTTCACGAGTAAAAATGCCCAAAAAATGGACGAAAAATTAGTTAGTTTTTTTAATTTTTCACACACTTCCCGGGCACGTAGAAGCTTCAATTAGACGTCAGGTGAATTGTCTTGTGGGCTAGAATAACGTGAAAAAAACTGCATTTTAATATTCTGAACGGTTGCCGAATAAATAAGAAAAAACTGAATTTATAGCATGATGCTAGGGTCACGTTTTTTTTCCGATTTTGGATGAAAATTTTTTGTTTCCGATTTTGATGATTTTCACAACGTTGATACCTTATGACATAAGGAAAATGCTATTAAAAAATTTCGATCGCACTTCAAATAGTTTTCGAGAAAAACGCATTTTTAATATGTGAAAAGGAGGCGAATGGTTTTTAGCGAATATCTCGGGAACGGTTAGAGGTATCATAAAAATTTTTGCACCTGCAGATACATATTTTAAATGCGCATATTTCATTCATATACATCATGACCCTATTTTGAATATTTTCCGAGATATGGGCATTTAACTGTTTCAAATTCGAAAATTTGAAACTGTTTTTGGAGTATATCTCGCGAACGGTAAGAGGTATTTTAAAAATTGTTATACTGGGTCAAAGATCTTTTGATTTCGAATATTTCATCTGGGAACATCAATGTCCTATGATGATTCGTTCAAAAGTTATAGGCGCTTAAAGATTTCACGAGTAAAAATGCCCAAAAAATGGACGAAAAATTAGTTAGTTTTTTTAATTTTTCACACACTTCCCGGGCACGTAGAAGCTTCAATTAGACGTCAGGTGAATTGTCTTGTGGGCTAGAATAACGTGAAAAAAACTGCATTTTAATATTCTCAACGGTCTCAACGACTTACTTTATTATTTTTTTTTATTTTGATGTTTATTTTCGATGCATTTAAGATCGTCAACGCATTTTTAATATGTGAAAAGGAGGCGAATGGTTTTTAGCGAATATCTCGGGAACGGTTAGAGGTATCATAAAAATTTTTGCACCTGCAGATACATATTTTAAATGCGCATATTTCATTCATATACATCATGACCCTATTTTGAATATTTTCCGAGATATGGGCATTTAACTGTTTCAAATTCGAAAATTTGAAACTGTTTTTGGAGTATATCTCGCGAACGGTAAGAGGTATTTTAAAAATTGTTATACTGGGTCAAAGATCTTTTGATTTCGAATATTTCATCTGGGAACATCAATGTCCTATGATGATTCGTTCAAAAGTTATAGGCGCTTAAAGATTTCACGAGTAAAAATGCCCAAAAAATGGACGAAAAATTAGTTAGTTTTTTTAATTTTTCACACACTTCCCGGGCACGTAGAAGCTTCAATTAGACGTCAGGTGAATTGTCTTGTGGGCTAGAATAACGTGAAAAAAACTGCATTTTAATATTCTGAACGGTTGCCGAATAAATAAGAAAAAACTGAATTTATAGCATGATGCTAGGGTCACGTTTTTTTCCGATTTTGGATGAAAATTTTTTGTTTCCGATTTTGATGATTTTCACAACGTTGATACCTTATGACATAAGGAAAATGCTATTAAAAAATTTCGATCGCACTTCAAATAGTTTTCGAGAAAAACGCATTTTTAATATGTGAAAAGGAGGCGAATGGTTTTTAGCGAATATCTCGGGAACGGTTAGAGGTATCATAAAAATTTTTGCACCTGCAGATACATATTTTAAATGCGCATATTTCATTCATATACATCATGACCCTATTTTGAATATTTTCCGAGATATGGGCATTTAACTGTTTCAAATTCGAAAATTTTAAACTGTTTTTGGAGTATATCTCGCGAACGGTAAGAGGTATTTTAAAAATTGTTATACTGGGTCAAAGATCTTTTGATTTCGAATATTTCATCTGGGAACATCAATGTCCTATGATGATTCGTTCAAAAGTTATAGGCGCTTAAAGATTTCACGAGTAAAAATGCCCAAAAAATGGACGAAAAATTAGTTAGTTTTTTTAATTTTTCACACACTTCCCGGGCACGTAGAAGCTTCAATTAGACGTCAGGTGAATTGTCTTGTGGGCTAGAATAACGTGAAAAAAACTGCATTTTAATATTCTGAACGGTTGCCGAATAAATAAGAAAAAACTGAATTTATAGCATGATGCTAGGGTCACGTTTTTTTTCCGATTTTGGATGAAAATTTTTTGTTTCCGATTTTGATGATTTTCACAACGTTGATACCTTATGACATAAGGAAAATGCTATTAAAAAATTTCGATCGCACTTCAAATAGTTTTCGAGAAAAACGCATTTTTAATATGTGAAAAGGAGGCGAATGGTTTTTAGCGAATATCTCGGGAACGGTTAGAGGTATCATAAAAATTTTTGCACCTGCAGATACATATTTTAAATGCGCATATTTCATTCATATACATCATGACCCTATTTTGAATATTTTCCGAGATATGGGCATTTAACTGTTTCAAATTCGAAAATTTGAAACTGTTTTTGGAGTATATCTCGCGAACGGTAAGAGGTATTTTAAAAATTGTTATACTGGGTCAAAGATCTTTTGATTTCGAATATTTCATCTGGGAACATCAATGTCCTATGATGATTCGTTCAAAAGTTATAGGCGCTTAAAGATTTCACGAGTAAAAATGCCCAAAAAATGGACGAAAAATTAGTTAGTTTTTTTAATTTTTCACACACTTCCCGGGCACGTAGAAGCTTCAATTAGACGTCAGGTGAATTGTCTTGTGGGCTAGAATAACGTGAAAAAAACTGCATTTTAATATTCTGAACGGTTGCCGAATAAATAAGAAAAAACTGAATTTATAGCATGATGCTAGGGTCACGTTTTTTTTCCGATTTTGGATGAAAATTTTTTGTTTCCGATTTTGATGATTTTCACAACGTTGATACCTTATGACATAAGGAAAATGCTATTAAAAAATTTCGATCGCACTTCAAATAGTTTTCGAGAAAAACGCATTTTTAATATGTGAAAAGGAGGCGAATGGTTTTTAGCGAATATCTCGGGAACGGTTAGAGGTATCATAAAAATTTTTGCACCTGCAGATACATATTTTAAATGCGCATATTTCATTCATATACATCATGACCCTATTTTGAATATTTTCCAAGATATGGGCATTTAACTGTTTCAAATTCGAAAATTTGAAACTGTTTTTGGAGTATATCTCGCGAACGGTAAGAGGTATTTTAAAAATTGTTATACTGGGTCAAAGATCTTTTGATTTCGAATATTTTATCTGGGAACATCAATTACCTATGATGATTCGTTCAAAAGTTATAGGCGCTTAAAGATTTCACGAGTAAAAATGCCCAAAAAAATGGACGAAAAATTAGTTAGTTTTTTTAATTTTTCACACACTTCCCGGGCACGTAGAAGCTTCAATTAGACGTCAGGTGAATTGTCTTGTGGGCTAGAATAACGTGAAAAAAACTGCATTTTAATATTCTGAACGGTTGCCGAATAAATAAGAAAAAACTGAATTTATAGCATGATGCTAGGGTCACGTTTTTTTTCCGATTTTGGATGAAAATTTTTTGTTTCCGATTTTGATGATTTTCACAACGTTGATACCTTATGACATAAGGAAAATGCTATTAAAAAATTTCGATCGCACTTCAAATAGTTTTCGAGAAAAACGCATTTTTAATATGTGAAAAGGAGGCGAATGGTTTTTAGCGAATATCTCGGGAACGGTTAGAGGTATCATAAAAATTTTTGCACCTGCAGATACATATTTTAAATGCGCATATTTCATTCATATACATCATGACCCTATTTTGAATATTTTCCGAGATATGGGCATTTAACTGTTTCAAATTCGAAAATTTGAAACTGTTTTTGGAGTATATCTCGCGAACGGTAAGAGGTATTTTAAAAATTGTTATACTGGGTCAAAGATCTTTTGATTTCGAATATTTCATCTGGGAACATCAATGTCCTATGATGATTCGTTCAAAAGTTATAGGCGCTTAAAGATTTCACGAGTAAAAATGCCCAAAAAATGGACGAAAAATTAGTTAGTTTTTTTAATTTTTCACACACTTCCCGGGCACGTAGAAGCTTCAATTAGACGTCAGGTGAATTGTCTTGTGGGCTAGAATAACGTGAAAAAAACTGCATTTTAATATTCTGAACGGTTGCCGAATAAATAAGAAAAAACTGAATTTATAGCATGATGTAGGGTCACGTTTTTTTTCCGATTTTGGATGAAAATTTTTTGTTTCCGATTTTGATGATTTTCACAACGTTGATACCTTATGACATAAGGAAAATGCTATTAAAAAATTTCGATCGCACTTCAAATAGTTTTCGAGAAAAACGCATTTTTAATATGTGAAAAGGAGGCGAATGGTTTTTAGCGAATATCTCGGGAACGGTTAGAGGTATCATAAAAATTTTTGCACCTGCAGATACATATTTTAAATGCGCATATTTCATTCATATACATCATGACCCTATTTTGAATATTTTCCGAGATATGGGCATTTAACTGTTTCAAATTCGAAAATTTGAAACTGTTTTTGGAGTATATCTCGCGATCGGTAAGAGGTATTTTAAAAATTGTTATACTGGGTCAAAGATCTTTTGATTTAGAATATTTCATCTGGGAACATCAATGTCCTATGATGATTCGTTCAAAAGTTATAGGCGCTTAAAGATTTCACGAGTAAAAATGCCCAAAAAATGGATGAAAAATTAGTTAGTTTTTTTAATTTTTCACACACTTCCCGGTCACGTAGAAGCTTCAATTAGACGTCAGGTGAATTGTCTTGTGGGCTAGAATAACATGAAAAAAAACTGCATTTTAATATTCTCAACGGTCTCAACGACTTTACTTTATTATTTTATTTTATTTTATGACGTAACATATATTTGTTATTTGTGATACCATTAACAGATCGTCAACGCATTTTTAATATGTGAAAAGGAGGCGAATGGTTTTTAGCAAATATCTCGGGAACGGTTAGAGGTATCATAAAAATTTTTGCACCTGCAGATACCTATTTTAAATGCGCATATTTCATTCATATACATCATGACCCTATTTTGAATATTTTCCGAGATATGGGCATTTAACTGTTTCAAATTCGAAAATTTGAAACTGTTTTTGGAGTATATCTCGCGAACGGTAAGAGGTATTTTAAAAATTGTTATACTGGGTCAAAGATCTTTTGATTTCGAATATTTCATCTGGGAACATCAATGTCCTATGATGATTCGTTCAAAAGTTATAGGCGCTTAAAGATTTCACGAGTAAAAATGCCCAAAAAATGGACGAAAAATTAGTTAGTTTTTTTAATTTTTCACACACTTCCGGGCACGTAGAAGCTTCAATTAGACGTCAGGTGAATTGTCTTGTGGGCTAGAATAACGTGAAAAAAACTGCATTTTAATATTCTGAACGGTTGCCGAATAAATAAGAAAAAACTGAATTTATAGCATGATGTAGGGTCACGTTTTTTTTCCGATTTTGGATGAAAATTTTTTGTTTCCGATTTTGATGATTTTCACAACGTTGATACCTTATGACATAAGGAAAATGCTATTAAAAAATTTCGATCGCACTTCAAATAGTTTTCGAGAAAAACGCATTTTTAATATGTGAAAAGGAGGCGAATGGTTTTTAGCGAATATCTCGGGAACGGTTAGAGGTATCATAAAAATTTTTGCACCTGCAGATACATATTTTAAATGCGCATATTTCATTCATATACATCATGACCCTATTTTGAATATTTTCCGAGATATGGGCATTTAACTGTTTCAAATTCGAAAATTTGAAACTGTTTTTGGAGTATATCTCGCGATCGGTAAGAGGTATTTTAAAAATTGTTATACTGGGTCAAAGATCTTTTGATTTAGAATATTTCATCTGGGAACATCAATGTCCTATGATGATTCGTTCAAAAGTTATAGGCGCTTAAAGATTTCACGAGTAAAAATGCCCAAAAAATGGATGAAAAATTAGTTAGTTTTTTTAATTTTTCACACACTTCCCGGTCACGTAGAAGCTTCAATTAGACGTCAGGTGAATTGTCTTGTGGGCTAGAATAACATGAAAAAAAACTGCATTTTAATATTCTCAACGGTCTCAACGACTTTACTTTATTATTTTATTTTATTTTATGACGTAACATATATTTGTTATTTGTGATACCATTAACAGATCGTCCTATGCTAAACTTAATATATCGAGCAACAAAATGAATTTAAAATGGACTTTGCTAAGATAAATATATTAATGAGTGTAGTTTCAAAAAAATTTAAAAGTTTTTTAAAAAATTTAATTCACGGTACGGGAAGTTCCAGCAATTTGCCTTAAGGTACGATGCCATGCAACCAGTTACAACATTAATCCACGTGGAACAACTGATGGTAGAACTGCTATAATAATCAGAAATATCATTAAGCACTACCAAACCCAGTAAACATTTCATATAAGCAACTTTCTTCAATAACCAACCCAGAAATAAACTATATATGTAATTTACTGTCCACCAAAGCACAAAATTAGCTGTGTAATTTAAATATCTAAAAGTTTAGTTCAAAACACTTGAGTCCAAATCCGTTGCTGAAGGGACTAAAATTCAAATAAAATTTTGTTTATCGAATCCAAATAAGTGGTATCTATGTCACACTTTGTTAAATTGCCATTTAAACCTCTATATTTGGTATTTATAAATTCTAAGGGCAAAAATCTTACCAAAATTAAGCTTTTCAACAGCCAGCATATAGTTTAACCACGACTCGAATGCCTACATGCTACAACTTACATACTTTATATAAATATGTATTTTTTTCTTTTCTTCTTGAATCATTTCTAAATATTGCCAACTATATCAAAAGATCTATTGTAAATCTTTGTATTATATTATCGTTTAACGTAAATAAATAGATTTTAACATGGTGTATTTATTGTAATCCACTGCCGTGGACCCCCATTTCATTTCGTGGACCCCCAAATTTCGTTTTTGCCGCCGTGGACCCCTTGAAAGTTGACATGGACCCCTGGGGGTCCATGTGCACCACTTTGGGAATCACTGGTCTAGACTAACTTAAAATTACTGGGTACAGTGTTCATACAGGAAATATTAAGGTACAAAAAAATGAGCCCTTGTGCGAATGACACAGGCCAGAGGCTGCAATATTCTAAGAATTGTAACACAAAACCCGGCGCCAAGGCACGGTGCACTGAAAATGTTAAGCCGTCAGAATATATTCTGACCAAAATTTACTTCAGGCAAATAATATGAAAAAGCTTATTTACAAGAGCCTAAAATAATAGTTAATAATTTCTACTTACTAATGCATTTTACTCACAATCTGATCTAATGTTTGTCGTAGAAACACCAATATATGAGAGAGAAACATTGGACCTGAATGTGAGCTTAGTATAGAGCTTAGTATATATTTTTTAAAGGTGGACCTCGCGAAGTCATCCAATTTTAAAAATTTTAAATTCATAGTTCAACCTAAAGTCCTAGAATTGTTGTTCACGGTTTTGGTTTCAAAGCTTAACTGGACAAAATTAATAAAAATTAATCAAAATAACCAAAAAATGGTCATAATTTTACCAAATTTCTGGGTTGTACTTAGAAACTTCAAAACAACGTAAGAATTTTTTATCCCATTATCCCATTTCGGTTTGATGTTAGGGTCTAGAATACCCTGTATATGAATTTTTTTACTAAATTCTTTACAAAATTTGAAATCTGAAATTTCAAAAAATAGTATGATATGATCATTGGCTGTTAAATCTTTTAACATTTTGAAGTTTTTAAAAGACTTGAGAAATCGGCTATAGCTTCATAGAATTAGAAATTCTTGAGCGACTAACAAGGTTTAAAACCATTTTATATCTTAAGTATTTTTCGTGAAATTGATAACGTTTTTGTAAATTTTTGTTTCATTTCTAGAACGCTATCATTTGAAAATCAATGTTAAACAAATTTAAAAAAAAAACGTAAGTATTTTACTACTTCGAAATATGTTGGATATTTAATTTTTTTATTATTTTATTTAATATGAAATTCTTTCATCAAAAGCTATACAAATTGGGCTAAAATAAAATAAATAAAAAAAAGTTTAATATAGACTATATATCAAAAGTTTTGAGTATAATTTTAACACTATTATTTGTGCATTTGCACCTTTTATATATATCAATTGGTTCATAAATTTTTGTTTATGTTTTATGCAAGCAATGAGGAAGCTGTCACAAGGTGCAAAAGCCATAATACTAAAAAACTAGAAAATGAAAACGACAACTGAAGCAAACTTTTTATTAATTTAATATAATAGTATCAGAACAATAAATTATATTCCATGAAGCGGTTCATTTAAAACGTTGAAATTTTCTCATAATCCAACAAAGCAGTATAGTAGTTCAAGTAATCACTTATCTTATAAATAGTGCATTAAATCGTCGACCTGGAGTTGCGCTTTCGCTATTATATAAAGAATATCAGCATCGTTCATTGTATTATATATAATATTCACAAACGCGAATTCATTGTTCATTAAGTGGCACGATAACGATTCAACACCGCAGAAGACAAACTTACCCTGGCGGAGCGGACTACTATTCCGCGCACAACTTCCCAAATGTAAATTAAATCGTTTATCTGTATTCATACAGTTTAAATTTAACATTCGGTACGTCTAAACTTTCCTCCACTATAGATAAGTCTCCCAAATAAATTAACAGCAGTGTTCGCTATTATGTACTCGTATAAGTCGACAATAGATCTACACATGTGCCATTTATTGCCGGCTATGAAAGTGTTCATGTACTGCCTTAATTTTTATTCAGTGTGGCAAGACGAGAACAATCACAAAATTGTTTAATTTTAAGCAAGTGCATATTCACTTTTTTACTTATTTTCGTAACTGGATGGATTTGCATGGATTTCTAGGAATGCTGACAAAAGCTAGCTGAAGTGTTATGATATGTAATAGAAAAGGTGACAGATGTAAAAGCAACATAAATATGGGAACTTTTTTTTAAAAACTATGATGATAAAGAAAGATTTGGATCGGATTATATTAATAAAATAGCGAAAGAGAAATAAAGGTACAAGGACAAAAAGAATATTGCAGAGAAAATTAGGGAATTGGAAAGAAAAGGTAACAAATGTGAAAACAGCAACAGATGAAGAGAAAAATATTATCGCGAATATTTTCATGAAAGAAAAAAAAACTATAATGAATTCCTATTGACAAAATAGCTAAGAAAAAACATAAGGAGAGAACGAAAAAGGATATTGCTGACAAAAATGGAGATGAAATAGACAGAAAAGGTAAAAATCATTTTAAGAGAAAATAATTTTCTAAGTATTATTATAAAGAGAAAATAAAACTGGATTGGATACATATTTTAAATTTAACGAAAGGAGAAATAAAAGAAACGAGAAGAATAATTCAGAATATATAAATGTGATCAAACTATTGGACAACTTATGCAAGAACAGATAATGTAGGGACTGAAAGCTGGTGCAAAAGATAGAAATCATGAAAGCAGAGAAGTTTTAAAAGTAAAACCAAACTTTGAACAGAATTAAATGATTCTAAATATGATCTTGCATGTATATATATTTATAGAGGTGCTTCGATTATTTTAGCCAATATAATGGAGGTGTATTTGCAATAGTTTATTGGTTGATTGTAAATCCAATCTTATAATGTTGCTAAGCTAAACTTGCTGCTATAAAAAGTGCATTATTACTCAAATCATAAATTTCTTTTTATAAAGCAATTAATCTGTCCCAAACGTTTATTATGAGCCTAGCAATCTCTAGCAACTCTTACAATTATGGAATATAATTATACTGGACGTTTGCTGTAAGTAATTGCAGTTAATAACACAGCTAGAACTGACAGTAAATTACTCGACCTTTTTAAGAAGCCCTTAGTCGGCATAAAATTTTAGCAAGTGAATTTTTCTCCTGTGTAATTTTCGCATCACGAACTCTCTCCGACCGGAAACATCTTTAGCGCAGTCATATTAACTGTTTTATGGTAACTGACATGTGTATACATAATACTAGAGTCGGCACCGATGTACTCGGAGGTTCGCTCTGTGAATAACAAATTTCCGAGCGGGCATTAGGGAACGTGGCGTAGGAGGCATCACGCGAGCGCCATTATGCAACACTTGTACCGTTGAACAATTTGCTCGCTGTTTGTCTTTGCCGAGCGAACTAATCCATTCGTGTCTGATTATTCATAATAATGAATCCTGCAGTTCAGTACTCTACGTGGCCTTTCGCTACTTGGAAAAGACAGGACCACACGAGCCGGTAATTGAATCTCTTTTGCTAGGTGAGATTTAGAAGTCACATCTATACTATCAGAATATTACTATGTTGATGTCTTAGAAAAAGACATAATTTTATTTTATACCCTAGTTGAGAGTATCTTCCACAAAACAATAAAACGAGTACAAATAAAATATTTTAAGCATTTTGATGGATATCATAACATTCTAGAGGCATCGACTTAATGTGCATATAAGAATGCAATATAAATTTAATGGCATGTAAAATACTTCAGATTATTATTGGATATCATTAAAATATTCATAGATAAATTCAGAACAATATATTTTTCATTTTAAAATTCTGATAAAACACTACACGAATTACTGAGACATTGTTACATAATACGCTTGCTGTTAACCTTTATCTCCAAAATTTATCGATTTGAGCTTTTAAAAGCTTCTCTAAACTAGCTAAGAGTGTGTTGATGTTTTAGTCAATGATATTATTTTATTTAAAATATTACTGATTGTAGAACAGCTTGAAAAAATTAAATATTAAAGTATTTAAGGTTGATGATATAACATACATTTTTAAAGTTTAAATAAATTCTTCAATTGCGGTATGAGAATTCGACATGATTTTATACAACTTTTGGCAACAAAAGTATTTTCGAAAATTATTATTACTAAATTCTTAAACCATTCATTGGTTTGCTCACTGTTCATATTTATCGTTAAAATTATTGCTCTCATTTCTGTAATAATATTTTGGTATATACCCGAAACAAAATTTTCAAAATAGTAATTAGAGCAGTAATTAGAGCAATAATACCTTGAAGTTCCTCGTTGATTTTCTAGATGAAATAATGCTATTTAAAAATTAAATCATAGTGCAATATGTAATTTAAGAGATAGTATTTAAGTTATAGATTGGAATATGAACGTCAATAGTTTACTAAAAATAACATAAAATTCATACATTATTTCTTTTGTTTTATGATTTTTATCTTAATATAAATTTATATACGTTCTATTTCAGATATCTCCTATATTTACTAGATGCGGTTGTGCCACAATAATGTAAATTTGTTGGAATAAAATTACTTCATCGTTCTGCTTTTGGACCGTACTTTACAATATGTATAATTTAACCTGTTATGTCACTGTCACTGCCGTACCCCCTACATGAAATATTTTTCATTTTTCAATATCTGATTTGTGACCTATAATCAATACTCCCATATATTATGACAGTATAGTCTCATTTCAGTATAGTACACGTTCTTCAAGGATTTTGGTCATCATATTTTGTGATTTGGTATTACCACAAGTTTATCTACAAACTGTATGACTATGATTGAAGTAGAAATACTCGAATCGACAGTTACTTGCAAATATACGTTTAACTTAAAAAAAAATCAATTACTGGACTATTAAAAGCAAAAATTTTTATACCTCAGTTTGTGTTATGTAAGTCTTTTCTATTCGTGTCTGATATTTTTCATAATAATGAATCCAGCAATTTAGGCCTCTCGGTACTTACCAGGTCCTGGACCGGCTTATGCGAGCCTGTAATTGCATTCCGTCCGCGGAGGCATTTCGTGTTAATCTGTAGAGACTCTGTTCCCGGTATTCGCAGATCGCTAAATCGCTGGACGGAAGCGTGTTTTACTCTTTAATGTCCTAGACAAAGAAATGATGCTGTTAAATTGCTACCTGAGAGAATTTATGGAGCTTTTCAAGCATTTTGGACTCTAATAAATTTGGGTCGAGACAAGATTGACAAAAATATAGGGATAATAATTAAAGCTACGTCTTAGCATGTAGATTCTTATGTGATATTAAACTCTGATAATATTTTTAGACTATTTTACTAATTTTTTCAAGAATAACCATTATCACTAATATCATACCATTGATAACACTACTCTATTTTGTAAAATTATAAAAACAACATTAAATATTTAAAAATTATAAAACAACATCTAATCTGAAACTTTGTTATATTTATCTTTAACTTTGTTGCTAGGACGTCACCAACAACCTGTGTGTTCCTGCAGACATGCATAGTGTAATTATAACATCAAAATTAAGAGTATGAATAAATATATGATAAGATGCTATAAATAATTTATTATATTATTATTAATTAAATAATGATAATTCTATAATAATTATATTATCATAGTTCTAGAATCGGCCCTGCTTAATGTATACCGTGCACCTATTTATAGTTTACGAATGTACAAGAACTGAATAATATTACCATGGATTCTGCGGTATTTATGCCCGTGGGATTAATATAATTTCATGAATTTACATTATATACAGAGAATTAATTGCTGTCGCACTATTTTACAACAAGGTTGTTAGTATGAAGAAAACACTTTTAATTTATATAAAATTTTTATAACTACAAACATATACTTCTCTGTTAATTTAATTAAAACTATAAAATTCATCGTAATAAAAACAATGAAGTTAGATTTTAGCTTTGGATAACATTAATATTTATTTTAAAATTCTCATTACATTCTAACATTGATATTTATTGAAAGTATTACCTTTATTAATATAAAGCAAAAATAGTATTTATTAAAAAGCACTGTTCAAAATAGTAACATCTATGTTAAAATTTTAATTTTACAATATGTTTTAAAATGTGTTTGTCATATGTTGTGCATATGTTTGTCCGACTCGATTGGACCAACTTTGTGAAGCCTTTTTCAAGCCATTAAAAATAATATATAGTTTAAAATGTTATATATTTAGATAATTTAGATAAAAGACGAGGTCAAAGATTGATAGATGATGATGTTTGAATATTGAGTTAATACTGATGTTGCTTAATTGGGTCTTATTTTTAGTAGTTTATCAGTTAAGAAATATGGTATAATGTATAGTATATCAAAATAAGCTGGAAATTCTTCTCTAAATAAACATAAAATTCATTTAAAACAAATTTTATCATAAAATTTATCTTATGTATATATTAATAAATAAATTAAAATTATACAATACATGTAAACTAATTTTGTATAAATTAAATTATATATTTTCAACGGTGCATCCAGGAACAAACACACTATATTTACCAATTCATTGCTTGTGCACTCACTCATTACACAAAATTGATCATATTTACTGATATTACTAAACACATGGTGATAATATTTGAAATTGATTCCCTCAATTGTAAATTTGCACTGTCGATAATTTTTGCAATCAATTAGCTGAAATATAATTTTTTACCGTAAAAATAATAAAATAAAAACTAGAATCAGTTCTTCAGAGATTCCGATACTAATTAAAAAAGAACAAATTTTATTTACTTGGCGAAAAGCATTTAATTGAAATTTTATTACTCTATACTGTTATTTTTCCCGTACATGTTTATCCAGAAAAAAATCTAAACAAAGTTTGATTATTATTATTTTCTTTCCCCGCCGGCTATAAATATCCCATTCGAACTTTTATTAAAAATGAATTTCCATACTCGGATGGAAATTTTCACTCCGATTCGTTTGCAGTTACACATTCTTTTATTACCTTCTAATAATTGCAACTTTCACGAGCAATCAATAATAAAAGTTTTTTCGACTATTTTTAACGAATGGGCCAATGTCTGAGAGCCTCCGTAAATCACGAGATGCAATTCTCCGGTTATTTTCAGTGTGATATCGTTTTATTTAATATCACCACGTCTTGTCTGAGAGGTGATTTCAGAACGGTTTTTTGCGATTTATTAGATGATTCACATTATTTTTTTGGTGGTATGATTATTATGATTACCATGTCAATTTTTTTATTGAATATTTACCATTTTAAAATTGAGATTTATATAATTGAGAATCAAGTGCAGGATTGAAAAAAAGCTCTCTATCTGCGATTTAAAATTACGAGTAATAAAAATCTACAGTAAAACGACTGCGAGGACTGAGTTTGGCAAAAAAATGCGAAATCGTTAAAAGGCGAAAAACAAAGAGCCGGAATTGCCGGACCGGGATTAGGCCATCATCCGGAGGCATTAACTCGCCCGGTGTGCGTGCATGATAGTATACGATAATGCGATAATACGATAATGTATTATAATACTTTATTTCATAGAGTATGGCAAAGGGCGATAATTTATTCACACGTACGGGAGAGCGGGACGAACCGAACTTCATTCATATCTGTTTGGATTATGTTTAAATAATCTGTGAACGTGAGTTTATAAGAACAATCAGCAAGAATAATATAGTATTAATATATTTTAGAGCAAATTGTTGTTTTTGGCATACTTCACAAAAAATTGATGTGTATGTGTGTCTACAATTAATGAATTTTTTGTTTACAAATTCGGGCGCACGGATGAACTTGAATGATTAAAAAAACATTCGATTTCTATTAATAGGGAGATAACTGGTTAGTTTTTGACAAAGACGAGCCTACCCGTTTGGAAGATACTGAGCAAAAAGTGCCAAAAATTACAGGATTTAAAAAAATTATTCAACAAACATTTTGCTCGTGTTGACAGTGTGAAGTAACGATAAGTTTTTGGGCAAGACAATTTTTTTTATTCCATAATTGTTTTTTTGATTTAATTTTTTTTTAAATATAGAAAATAATTTGGATTTTAATTTCAAAACTAACTAATTTTAAATTTCACTTGATTCCTTGAAATAAATAATATTATCTTTGCAAATTCGATTTATATAATTCTTAAAAATATGAGTAAGAACCTTTATTCTAACTCCGCTTGATTAAGTTTTGTTTATTTACATTTTATGTAAACATGTATAATCGTCGCCGTTTTTATATTTTTGCTACAAAATACGAATAATGAAAGTTACAGTATTGATAATAATCTTTTTTTTAAATAAATTTGTAAATTTTTTTTTCACAAATTGGCGACTGTTTGAAAAAAAGTGTTTTTTTTTCAACTGTTTTTGAGTTTCTCGTATATTTTAAAAATAGTAAAAATTGGAATTTGGGGATAATCCTAGTTCGGGCTTTAGACAGGTCTATAAACCAGACTCTCTGAATATTTCAAGTAACTCGGTCGATTAAAACTCGAGAAATTGTGTCAACAGTACTGAAAAAGTCTGTTCTGAGAAAAACTCATTTAAAGTTTTGTGTGAAGCCAAACCAGTATGGAGACCGAGTCAGTAAAATGCCTATATCTCCGTAAATAATTCAAATTTGCAAAAACCTTCTCATACCCATATTCTTAGATAGTTAAACTTTGAAAATATGAAATAAAAAAACACAATTTTTTTCTAATTTCTACACTAGAATACCCCCTTAAATCAATAATTATTATTAATATTAAATTTTTCTTAAATTATTTTTACTCGTTCGGTGTTATCATTCATCTTCTTTTTTTGAAAATAAAGTAGCCTCACTAGATAATAAGTCAAATTTTTCTACTAATTAAGCAAAATCTATTATTCAGAATACAAATCAAATTTGGTTGCATCTCAATAAACAGTAAAATAAAATAAGAAAAAATACTTGTACAGTAATGTTAATAATAAACATGCATTTAAAATTTAAAAAATTTCAAATATATCATTTTACCCCGGTGTCATTTTACCCCACGCTCCGGGCAATGGGCTCCGGGGTTAGCGCGCCGTTCGCGAACATGCGTGCGGCGCGTTCCGTTTCAAAGGGAATTACTAATAGGTCCAATCAAATGCGATGATTGGATGTTTTAGAATTAGTTTCCGTAATTAAATATCACAGTTGTAATACTAGCAACGGACAACCGTGTAATTATGATATAGGTCACGAGCCAGACTTAGTTGCATGTGACGTTTATTAAGCGAACTATGTTGTATGTACTGCGTTTAATTTATTAGACGCTTATTATTGTGTTTTGAACTCATTATTTATAGCGTATGGAATTTATGTATTTATGAATAAAGTACGCGTTGTTAGAAAGAGCGGAAAGTGCTATGGAATAGGGTTATGCGAGGCGGATAATTGAGTAGGTCAGTTGAAAAAGATAGTGAAAATATATTAAATTTGAAAATTTGAATTATAATTATTATAATTAGATTACAATAATTTTGCATCGGCAAAAGAATTAAGATTTTGTATAAAAATACTACCAGGTCATACTTTATTATCCAATGCTATCTAAAAAGCAATTATTACAAAAAGTCTTAATTTTTTTGCGGATCAGCTAAGAACCATTTGCCAGAATATATTCAGGATTTCAAAGATTTCCTAGATCTTTTATTTCTAGAGATCGATGTTATTCTCTACATAAAACCTCATAGGTTTTTCTTCATAAAATCTTTTAGCATGATAAAAAATGAGCGCAGGACCTACAAACGGTTTATTTAGTAGTATCCACTCACATTGAGAACCATACATTGGTTGTCGATTAAAAAAAAAGTTGTTAAAATCGGGATTTAATATTTAAATATGACTTCTAGTTGATACATTTGGCCACAGACTCCATGAAATATTATAGAGATGTTTTCTCCAGCTATATTCATTTGAATTAGTTTCTGCTTGACCAGTCAAAGTACTTCTGAATATTCTTTGAATTCTCAAGATTATTATTATGAAAAGAGGAATCCTTTGATACAGTTTCTGACATAAAGAGATAGAAAGCTGGTAAAGATTATATGCATATTTTATCAGTAATCTACTATAATAAAATTTTCAGATAGTTGAAGGTAAATAATTAAAAGAAAATTCGCGGTGATTTGATAGTTTCCAATTGAAATGTTAGGAAACGAATACCTTCTTTTTTACTTTTTTGCACAATTTCACAGTTAACACAATGCCGCGTTGTCACATGAAATTAACTGGGCAGAGAACAATGAGTAGCTGTCAAACAAATGAGTAGCAGTCAAACAAAACATATTAGTTTGTAGTACATGCTAAGTATCAGAGATGACGCTGTACGTGAAAAAAGAAAGTGTTTTCCGCTTTTCTGAAATCTTTCTTCAAATAATGTATTTTTTTAAGGTGAACAATTTTCAGCTAGCATGTATGAAATAAATATATTCTACACGTACACATGTATGTTTATGTATATACATACATATATTAGAAATTAATTAAATTAGAATTTCTTCAAATTTATTTTACAGTGATATTTTAATTTTTAAATTTGGTATACTCTCTACTATCGCATCTAATTTCTGAATAAGTTCCAAAAGCCCAGATATATAATTCCACAAAACTTTTCTCTCGGCCAAGGGACTATCTTATCGGATTAATTAAAGGCTTAGAACAAGGAGTGTTCTACATTTGCATGCAAGAGGTGTTGTTTGCAACAACGTGCAAGTTGTTCCCATAAAATCCCGAGTTTCCTCCGTCCCGATAATCCGTTCGGAATAACGGCAATCTTATTTCGTTAATTGCTTTTCTTGTGTTGATACCCCACGGGACGGTACCGAAACGAATCCGGCGAACGCGGTAAAGAATCGCCCGTCGAATTCCCAATGTCCTTATTGTTAACCAGGAGCCCGGAATTCAGTGACGAAACTTGTAATTAAATTTATGGTAATTTTATCAATATGTACGTGTATTGAGAATGCTCAGTAAATTCGGTTGAAATTCTACTCGTTTTAAGTTAAGCTTAGTAAATAAGTTAGGAATGAAGTACTCTGGGTGATGCTGCAGCTTGTGACCACAAATTTCAAGTTTAGATTTCAAGCATCGTGATCAAATAGTTATCAAACAGTAGTGATATTACTAAATGAAAAAAATGCCCAATAAGGAAACGAGAATACGTGCAGCAACTAGTGTGTGAGAAAATACTGATACTGAATATCACTAAAAAAAGAAAAGAATACTGGATCGTCTCCAAATTGAAAATAGTAGTAATTTGTTAAAACTTTATTTATTGGAGAAGTTCTAGTAATTTTTGGTATATATAGTTATGTTATTCTATATGTTGTAAAAATATTATATATTTGCTTTTAAATTGTGCATTTAATACTAAAATGGTTCTTGTAAAGACGAAGAACTTCTACTAGAACAGATAATAAGCGTTGGCTATGCAAAATGCAACGTTTTAACTTAATTGTACTTGGATCTGCTCCCAGGATGCTTTTTCAATTATAATGCAACTGCTAAAGACCATATTGCTTCCAATTATCCCAACGATGCAACATAGCGCGAATTGTACACGTTATTAATTTTTATTTCGAACTTTCTAAAGTTTTCATAATCCGACTTGACTTTATTCGAAATAAATGAACAAGTTCCGAATAAATGAAACAAAAATATACTACTGTACTGTGAAAGAACTAAAAAGTGAGTTTGGCGTAGGATCAAAAATGTTGGATTCTGCTGAAGATTAATATGAAATGAAAGAGTTATGTTTTTATATTTAGATTACAGAGGCTGGATGGGAGAGTTTCTTTTGCAGATCGAACGACGTGATTTATTGTCTTTGTGTTTTTCTTCAAAAGAGTTATGGGCTCGAAAATAAGGCAGTTACAATTATAGACACAAAATATAGAAAAATTGTATTTATTTATTCTGGCTGTCATGTCATCAATCAATCATCTACTTATGTTTGACATCCTCATCATCGTTGTTCTGGATTAGTATACCACATACTATTGCCATTTTAAACATCGTTTAATTTTATTTGATATTACACCATCAAAGTAGAGTTAGAATAGTGTAACATCTAATAATAATAAATCCATAACTCTATTGCACAAAATGTATATCCAATGAGAGTTTCCGATATCGAGGCAGCAGGAGAGTAGATTCAATGATACAGTGCGATATGACAAGTTGAATTTGAACAAATGCGCTTTGGACTTCCATTTGGTGCTCTGTTCCTTGTATTGGATATTAAGTGAGATATATTTGAGCATTGTTCAACGTCTACAATATTGCTTCGAAATACTCTATATCGCGAATGTATATGCACCAGGGCAATTCGATATAATGCCCTTGTTGAAAATTTTGTCTCGGGTTTTAGAAAATCAATATACACGTTTATTTGGTAATGTCTCTTTTAATATGCTTCCAATTTGACCAAGGAAACCACAAGATTATACATACATCAAATTCAGTTTTGATCATAAAACGGAGAGTTGCACTTATCTAGATACTTTTATCATAATAACAGATCTCTAATATGTTTAATATATATATATATATATATATATATATATATATATATATATGTATTATTATTCTGTTTAAAAATGGTTTGTTTTGTGTATCATTCAAAAATATTGGAAAATTTATGAAATATCCAGCAGACTATGAGCCAATTCAATCGCGTTGCACCGCCACACGAAATGCATCCAATTGAAGTCAATGTTTCGAACATGATGGCACTCGTACGTTGTGATAGACCCGAGTTTATTGGTTAATCTAAACAAAGGGAATACGACCCATCAAAACGATGGAAATTTTTAATAAAATGAAATAAAATCTTGATTTTAAATTGGTTCTGTTAACGTTGCAATTTCGTTTTATAATGAAGTTTCCAGCTTTGGAGTATGCGCATTGTAAAATATGTCCGATATGCCTGATCTTTTTTGCTTTAATTGTAAAAATATTAAAATTTTTCACAGACAAAACATTCGCGCGACCGTTGGAAAAATTATGAAAACTTTCTATATATATTATATTTTTACGTTTATTTATTATAAAATTTCGGCCCACTTTCGGGCTGATGCCGCATATGCTGTATACAACATCTCATCGCATACATATTTTAAAGTTCCCCAAAGTGCAAGTTTTAAAGTTCCGGCGCGTGGTATTCGAAACACGGGCTTGGAAAAGGAATAAAAAATATTAATGCCGGAATGTTTTATATATCTGAAAGTACATAATATTGAAATAAATTGTAAAACAAGTGGATAATGCATTTGCCTAATTTTAGTTATGGCCAGTGCAAATTCAGCATAACGCTGGCTGTAATAAATAAAACAATTTGGAACTAGGCTACCATAAGATTAGTTTTTTTCCAGTTTTAAATTCTGACAAGTCTAAATTACACAAATAAAAAGGATCAAGTGGATGACATGCGTATAGATATGATATGGACATAACATAAATGTGTGAAAATCCCAAATACCTTTTCTAGTTTTTGCTCTCTAATCATACTCTACGAGTAATAGTAAGATAAGATAGTATCTAACAATAGAGTATATATTTTTATATTTTGAATTTCATTAAATCTAAACAAATTATGAGTTTTTTAAGTTTCATTAAATCTAAACAAACTATGAGTTATATTAAAATTAAATAATACTTAGCTGTTTCCACTAATAAATCATTTGCTCTACTCTACTAGTCTACTCTAATAGTATAATTTCGTCAACGCAATATTATATTTATTCAATGATTAATGGAGCAAGCTGATGAAAGATAATCATAAAAACACATAATATATTCCAAGTTCACATAAACATGAAATTTCATTATGATGTGAAAAAAAGGGAAAAGCTTGGCGACCAGGATTGGTATAAACAAAAAATTATATCTGGGCTTGGCAGGAGAGGAAAACACTTTTGGTCTTGAAATAAATAAGAAAAAAAATCATCATAAAAGTGAAATAATTAGTAAATCATATCTTCAATCTAAATTAATTTCAGTTACTTTATTCTTATCATTATTGTTATTACTCACCTATAATTAAAAAGAATTACATATATTAAGCATACAAGATACTACTGATATTTCTCTGAAATTCAGGGATTTAGTGTGAAAATACTCATCTTTAAAAAACGTATTTAAAAAACTGGGTTTATAAAAATATGATGTCATCTTAATACCAATAATACCGATATTGATTTGTTTAGATTAATTATTTTGCATATGACCAAATAATTAATAGCAGATTAAGCAAATAGTTATGCATTTAAATAAAGTTGTCTCAAAACATAAATCTTAAGATACATTTAACATACATACATTTCTACATACTATTTTATCTAATTTACTAATACTCTGTCAATTGCTTGCAAAAACTCTTGTGAAGTACTTTAGGTAAACAGTTAAACATGTTGTTATTAATGTTTTTCTTTTATAATTGATAAATGGTCGTGTCACTAGTTCAAATTAAGATATGCATTCATATTTCATATTACTTTAAGCTTCTATTAATTTTTTAGAAATAAATTTTGTTCTCTAGTTACGAGGTTTATATTCCGCCTACCCTGCAAGGCTTTCAGTGCGACACGATTGTTTTATCCTCGTTCGTCGCCCAGAAATGGGTTGCGGGCATCGCGGCTCCCCTTCATTTCTTCTGAACAGAAAACAAATCCAGCCAGGATTTTTATCGCGATTTCGGCACTGGAAATGCAATACGATTTGTCAACAAATAACATGACAACGCTCCGGATTCCGTAAAGATTTATGTTGATTTGAATCGAGCTAATGCAACACACTGCGATGCACTGAGCCAGAGCTGTAAGCCACGATAGGCAAAACTTAGACGACGATGGGAAATCGAAATTATTTTGCATTTATTGACCTTGATGAATGGCGTTAGATAAGATTATAATTTTTTTCTGTTATACTTTTAATTACAATCTGCTATAATAGAATATTCAGTAATTGTTTTGACATTATGTGGCTTTTCGAACAGGTGTTATTTGAATGATAATACATATATGTATTTTAATATATTAAAATCAGTATAAGTAAAATCTGAAGCTGGCATTATTGTGGCTAGAAATACCAATTAAATGACAATTTGTAAGATTGCGAACCACTATAAATTCTCATCATGAATTTATTCACCTACTGACTATTTTAATTAAATAAGCATACGTTTGGGCTTCATATCATATAGCTTCATAAAACGCCATCAATCACGATATTTGTAAAAGCATGTTTCTTCCAGGGGCTCTTATGCTTAGTAATCATTTATAATGGATTCAATTTGAATTCAATAGAATATTTTCAAGACACGTACGGCGAGTATTCACATGTTGCATGCAAGAGGGATGGTACATATTAAGTTCATTTTGCTTATATATTGTTTAATCATTTTTGCTAATCATAGAAATAGCATTTATTTGAAAGCTTCACATAAAACTAGTTCAAACAATTTGTATAAAATAAGATATTCGCGAATAACAGATATATTGAACGTTTTTATTTATATATTTAAAAAAACTCTGCTAAAATCTCTTGTTTCACACTATAATTAAATATATATTTTTCAAAATAATTTCTTTCTTCATTCATCATTAAGTATCATTTTATCCTAACAATGCCTAATACTGTATACACCGAGTATATAAAAATCACATTTTTTCCAAATTTTTTTTCAAATTCAATTATAGAGTTCAAAATGCTAGTAAAACATATCTCTAGCTGGAAGTAAATAATTTTCGTATAATATGTTTTTTTAATATTTTAAGTCAAATCTAATCATTTTAATTAAGTTTTAAAACCTATCTATTCCTGATCGATCGTGTGTTTTTTGTATAGAAGAAACTGTAAAACAAAATAGTTTATTGGCGATAAAACGAAGCAAATTAATTAACAAGACTGCTACTAAATCTTTGCCAACATGTTGTCAGCAGACGAACCCTCATCACTTTTTGCATCAGCATCGGTTTAGTAGGGTTCTAAGATTTCCTTCGTCCCTTTTCAAAGTTGGTCAAACTAGTTAAGATATACCGATGTACATGTTTACGTTTATCTAGGTATTTATTTTCAAGATCAGTTTTAACTGATACAAGTATATTTTATCTTTCAAGTCTTACTGACCCAATAATATCTCATACATAACGAAAGTCCAATTTAAATAATTTCAGATCTTTTTGCCAAGTTTTATTTTTGTGGCAATGAAATCGAATATCAGTTTCAGTCAACTCAGGTGTTTTTAAAATATAAAAGCTTTTTGAATATTGTAGCAAACGAACCGTAAAGTTTATTTGCATAAAATAAAACTCGACGAAAAAGTTTTTAGGTATTTCATTCATGGTAAAAGTATGCATATGTAATATATAGAATTTGAGGTACACGAGTATGAGTATTTCTATTAATTTGAAATGTTTTTAGTTTTTCACTAAATTTGAACCTATTATAGAATTGAGAAATATATCTTTCTGGAAATTAGGAATCGATTTATTTTTGCGAAAACAAATTCTACCACTTTATTTGTGGTATGAATCCATTGCATTAGATTTCTTTATATTTTATTTTCGTTATTATACCGAGTAGCCATTAAAATTTGCAACCAAGCATATAAAAACAATACTTTATTGCATACAATATAAAGTTATTAATGATGTATATAAAATCTACAAATTTCCGTAAAATCCATGATAAAAATTATTATTACGCTTTAGCAACTTCATGTTCTGAAACTTTATGGAGATGCCTGAAGGAACAGAAATGTTACGATTCATAAAAATAGTATAAAAGTGCAAACATTTAAAAAGTAGGCCACATAACTAGATTTTAGAACTCTTCGTTGTACTACTACGCTTTCTGAATTATTCATAATTTGACAAAATATACTGTATGAACTGAGTCGTATGTAACCATGTACATAATGTATAACAGCTGCATCATACTTTGAAAGAAGAAGCAACATAAATTAAATTGCTTCTATTTTAAAAAGAAAGGATATAGGTGAAATATCAAGGTATAAAAGTTAAAGGTGAAAAACACGAATAAAAATAATTAAAAATTATCTTGCCTTTAAAAATATTATCGAAATAAATATATCTATGATTTTATTATTGCAATAAATATATCTATGATATTGAGCATGAAGGGTTCTTGAAAATATTTAATTTAAGTGGACAAGGGTATAAAGCATGAGCAAATGCTAATTTCTTAGAGCATAAAGTCACAGTCGCAAATCCAAAATGTGTAATATTTGACTTAATCAACCGAAATTGAGATTTAAATATTCCGATTAAACTTTCAACTACATGATTATAGGGCTCGCCCGTAGATAAGCGGTTAAGAGCGATGGGACCTGAATCAGAGGACCCGGGTTCGAGCAGCCTATTGTCAGGCAGCAGTGACAACGATTTTCACTTGGAAATATAAATAGCAATATGTTTTCAAGTGAAAATAGCTCTCACCTGGCATTGCTGCACCAATAAAAATACTTGCCCTCTAACAGAAATTGTAATAATAATATAATCATACAGAGAGATGTGACAACTGATTAGGTTGATGACCTAATTTTGACCATAATATTTATCAACATAAAAAGTTTTATAAAAAACATGTTTCAACAGTTGATTGGCCGTACTTTGTCTAAAACTAATTAGCACGATTTCCAAATAACATCTTACGAATAGTTCGTGAATTTTTATAATCGAATTATAATCGCAAGCTAAAACGTGGACAGCCGAGTCACATTGAATCGCTTTTAAATTTTTGAAATCGGTTCAGCTGTTTTTAAAAAACTAATACAAGTAGTATCACATCGGCAACATTGCTGGCATGAGTGGTTCAGTATCATTTTTATTTTATTTTTCTTTTATATATATATATATTTTATATATATATATATATATATATATATATATATTTAACAGCAATCAGAACCTTACGTCCTATGAGCTGTTGATCTGAAACTTCTCCTTACTTCGTATTTTTTAGATGGTAACCCAATGGCTAATCCATCCATATTTGATGATTTTGTTATTAGAATGAATCTAATAGAGCTGACTTTTTATTGGTGCAGCAATGTCGGGCGAGGGCTATTTTTACTTAGAAACATATTACTATGTATATTTCTAAGTGAAAATCGTTGTCACTGCTGCCTGACAACAGGCTGCTCGAAGTGGGTATTGAACCCGGGACCTCTGATTCAGGTCCCGTCGCTCTTAACTGCTTACCCACAATATATTGTAACATGTAATGGATATGCCGTTCACTTAACATTGTATTTGCAAATCTTTTTAATAAAATCAGGTACGACACACGACCGAAGACATGCACAACATGTGCACAACAAAAAAATTGGCATATCTAAATAAACGTCGACAAAATACAATATATCACAATATGTAGTAACTATAAAATATAGTAAATATGAAAGTTCATTTACCTTTATATTTTATATCTTCTTAATAAAATCATACCAAACATGACACAAAAAGCACTCGGCAAAACTGCCGACCGACGGAACGAACTGCACACCTCGAGTGCATCTCGACTACTAAATTTGCAATAATTCATAATATCAATTGTCCTTACACAGGTGTTGTCATATTGGTAAACGAATCCAAGACACGATGACGTGATAGCGTACGAGGGTGCAATTCATAAGACCATCTACAAAAACAGCGTTGCCAAGTTGATTATTTGGCGCAACCTATGTGGTTTAGAAGGAATTTAGATTTTTATAATATTATGTGCTAGAAGTCTTACAAAATGCATTCTATGCAAACATATGGACTAATTGCTGTTGGAAATGATTGAAGTCAACTCAATTTTGTTCAAATTTGCAATACATGGCACTTACTTAAGACAAATAGTTTGATCAATTAACTAAATAGTTTTGTGTGGTATCGTTTATTTTACAAAAAACTCAAGGGTTATTACAGCATGTAATAGTAAGAATTAAATTTAAATAAATTAAATTATTGCAATTATATTTAAAACGCTATAAGTTTGATTAAAAGATATCAATTGAAAAGCACATTGATTAGTTTTTTATAGAAAGCACAAAATTTATCTTAGAAATAACAGTTGAAATTTTCGTTTAATCAACTAAAAACTTTTGAACGATTAGGCCGATTAATTACACATATCGAGAAGTTCGTACGATGCAGGTAAAATGACAATTTTACAACTACTTATTATACCGTAATATCATCAAAATATTCATACAGACAATTTTAACAGACATTTCAGAATAAATATTGTATTCTTTTTTAAAAAAATATCAATTTAAATAGCCAATAGTCAGTGATTTATTTGCATGACAAATATACACGTCAATAGACAACATCGTGTCACTTCTCCATGATGTAGGAATAATAATAATAAGTGGTTGCCTGCCCGAAAGTTGGTCCATGGTGTAAGAGGACCATAAATCAATGATTCTCTTTTGTTCCATTATTTATTATTACCATTACCATTTTATTAACATTATTTACAGTTTTAATAATTTTTCTCCCAAACATCTGCTTGCTTATTTCTCGAAACTGTTAAAAAAACTAAAGTCCCGAAACTAAGTCATCAATAATGTACATTCTTCGTCTTTCTAGTTCAATCAGTGTTTCTATTGTACCTTGGATGAAGTCAACTAAGAAGCACTCTTTTTTTAGTATGGATCCAATACAGTCCTTTTGTTTTCAGTTGTAGGTGTATCTATTTCTTAATTATTATAATATCGAAAACTAGCCATGTACAATATACCAATATGAATGAACTTCAAAGCAACTTCAAATAAAAGAAATAGATTTCTTAAGAAAATTTCCTCGTAGCCCTGCATTTGACGATGCAACAAAAACCAAACAACCGAACGTCGGCGTGAAGTTGATGTATGATCGAGATGCATCTGATGGCCCAAACACGATGACTTCTTACATGAAATATGCAGAGGCACATCATTCCATATCATGCATCATGCAGATCGATATATGTGATAGTTTTGATGTTCATAAACTTTATGTGTTGTGCATACACCGCCCGACAGACGTGCGGTCTCGGAGGATCAATTGCGAATTCTGCGCGCCCGGGAACACCGTGGGCGATATCAGAATTTAATAGCTGTTATTAATTTTGTAATCGGTATTTCGTGAAATGGTATTTTCACATTGAGTATATGCCATTAGAGTAAACTAACTTTAAAAAGAAACTTTTAAAAAATTAGTACATGCAAATTATTTAATTGCATTACATTTAATTACACTGACATAAAATTATGTTATAATCCTATTATTTATATTTGTTATATTGATGCTGGATTACAAATAACAAACAGCCATAAAAAATAGGATTACAGATAATAAAAAAACCTAAAATAGAGGGACTAAAATAAAATTGAGAACCGGTTAAACCAATAAGCTAAAATTTTTGGTTCTAATAATACAGTAGGGAAAACATGTATTTTCTCGCAGTATTTTCAAACGATGGTTTTGGTGCATTCGATGTTTGCTAAGTATTTGATTTGGAAAATGATAATTATATAAAAATACTTTTACTCTTTACATAAGCATTACAGATAATTTAACAAATGTATTCTGAGTGGATAAATAGATATTAATTTGGAAATATGAACAAACAACAGTCTTTTTTGCACTAATTTTCACAAACGTTTTAAGACTAGGTTTGTCTCATCATCAGTGTGTTATAATTTAAAATTTAAAATATTGAAACCTAAATTAGCATTATGTGTTATCCGTTACAAGTCGTTCAATATACTGTCTTCTGCCCCACCAACAGATCATGAACAAACATACCACCAAAATAGTGAAGACGTATTTTCTTGATATTATTATATCCACCCCAAAACGTAGAAAAAATAATTGAATATATATACATATACACACACACACACATATATATATATATATATATATATATATATATATATATGCGTATGTGTCTGTTTGTATAATGTTGTAATAAAAAGACATATCACGGTAATAACCATTTCTGCACTCTAAAAAGGATTTGCGACTGTGACTTTATGCTCTAAAAAATTAGCATTTGCTTATGCTTTATACCCTTGTCCACTCAAATTAAATATTTTCAAGAACCCTTCATGATCGCTAAAAGAAAATGACAACATCCATTTTAATCTAATGGCATCAGCGAGAGTTGCCAACTCTCATCTAATTTGAATGGAACTTGTTACTTAAAGCAGATACAAGATTTTAAAATATTTATATTATTAGAATTTTCAAACACTTGAACCTTTTAATTAGATATTTTATGAAAAATGTTAATATAACACCTCCCAAATTTTTTACAAACAATAGTTGTGCTTAGCCATATTAAAGTAACAATCATTACATATAAATAGTAATAGTTTTGATTTACATAAAAGTGTTGGAGGATTATATAATTATAATGATGTCAAGCATCATAGATATATTTATTTCAATAATATTTTTGATGGTGTTTTTTACCTTTAACGTTTGTACCTTGATTCTTGATCTTGTTAGTTTAGTAGTTAAGTTAACTTGCCTTAAGGCAAAATGCCACTCTAATATAAGTTATTTACTCAAACCAATAACAATGAAATAGATTCATATTAAAAGTCAATTAGATAGTAAATTAAACATAAAAAATATTTTTTGGCAAATTTTAGTTCATTCTATTTGCTTTTGAATTTTCTGGTGTAATTGCATTCTGCTAATGGCAGAAATACTAATAGATATGAATGTTGAATAGAATATACCCGCATTCGCTATTTATAATTGAATAGCCGGAACAATAGAATAAATAGGAATTTCGCCAATTTCATAACAAACTAGGTCGCTTCTTATTGGACTCAGGCGGTACAGTGCGCTTCTAATAACGTGATAATATTTATACGAGCCGGTTCGCAGAATATTAACGAGTCTGCATTCTGCAGTCAGGAGCGCGCAGTCTGCGAAATATATATACGAAATTTCTATGATTATTAAAAATCTAATAACTGATGAAATGATAATGCTACAAAGCTTCATGAAATCAAATACGTTATGCTTTTTGATAAAAAAATATCGCTGAAGTAGTGTGAAATCATTTTATTATAATAGGCAGCCAGAATGTAACATTTTATAGTGTTATTAAAATATCTGAATCTATATTCGGAATGGTAATTCGAATATTTACGATGAGTGCATAAATTACCAAAAGCCATTGTGAACCACTGCCGAATTATTTATTCGTGGAAATATGCAATGTATGAAATTTATCAGTACGTTTTTGCAAAAAATGTTTACGCTGAAAATGTAGCTATACCAAAAATATTTTGAAGTGAAACGATATAACAAAACGATTTAAAATGATATCTTATTGATATGGTAATTTATACAACATCGAGCTCATAATGTAAATTTTTGCAATGTTAAAATGATTCTGAGTAGTTAACGACTAGGTGTAAGTTACATTTTGCCTTAAGGATTACGGACTTAATCAATAACAATTGAGATTTAACTAGTTAGATGAAATTTTCAACTGATTATTTCAAAAACAAAATGTTTAATTTCTTTAGCATTCGTGATTTTTAAATTCAACAACTTTTCTTAGGCCAATAATATTTTAGAATGTTTATTTAGATCATCTTATTAACCATCGAAAACTCAAAAAAATGTATTTCCACATTAAATTACAAAAAACAGGCTAATCCTAGCTAATAACTAATAAGCACTCATCCAATTTATATCTCTTAACAGTTTCTAAATTTCAAAATCAGTTAACGATTTTTTTGCAAAGAAATGGAAGAAAAGAATTGCACTTTTGCTAATGTTAAGAAAACGTTGAAAAATTCATCTTTTCTCAAAAATAATAAATCGATCGACCTCATCTAGTTTCATCAAATTATTTTAATTTTTTTTTAAATAGGTTTAGTCGTTTTTAAGAAAACATTGAAGAAAGTTCAAATGTTGAATCACATACATATACGTAAACATATCTTTTACAATTTTGGTTTTAAACGTAGAAAAAAGTCGGAATAAGTAAGTAGGATTTTCTAACAAAACCATTAATTAAGTTCTCCTCTGTGAAGTTAAAAAACTCCCGCATTAACCGCATATGAATGAACAAGATATTTATCACATTGTTTTCTGAACTAATTTTATATCAAAATCCACATCAAAATTTCTACTAATTCAAGAAAATTAATTACTAATTAAATCATAAAATACATACAAAGGTTTGAAATTTTGTTTTTTATTTTATACGATGTAATTACAATCTGTTTTTGTAATACCGAATCAATTATAATATGCACCCAAATTAATTGATAATTATAATATGCAAGGATTTGATTACAAGAATTTAAATTTTTATACCAGTAGCTTAAGTTAAGAAAATATCTATACTATATTTCAAATAAACTGTACACAGATGATTTGTACTGAAGTTGATAAATAAATAAATTAATTAATAAATATCCTTGTTACATGAAGTTTTATTTAAATCTGAACTAAACTAAAACCATAAACGATAAATCTGCATTAGTTTCCTGATTCTGAACTGCACGCAAATTGGACGAGTACTAGTTTCATTTATTTATAGATTCAATATATTAAAACTGAGTCTCTCACTTATCAAAATATTAATAATTTCCGTTTCCATTTTCATCTGTGACGTCTCTGTGCTTCTCGGAGCGTGTAACAGCAAGGAGCGCCTTGATGGCTCGGGGCGCAGCGCCCTCGGTGTCAATACTGTCGCAGTGACGGCACAGCTGTTTTAATTAAGTCGCGCACAATGTATCGGGCGAAATGTTCCCCGTACTGAGGAATATACAATTAACTAAATAAATTTTTCCGCTGGATTCGATTAGCAAAATATTCCAAATGGATAATGCGATATTGCATTAGATCAAAAGACGATATGAGTTTTACCTTAAAATTTTCCATCGATTTACATATAAAAATTAAGGTCTTGTTTTAAGTTAATTTAATATAATTTTGTGTGATTCGATTTACAAAATATTGTAATTAGCTTGGATTCCATCATAGGCGATTCCATCACAGGCAATCACAAAAAAATCGAAAATGAAAATTTCTATATATCTTTAAGTTTCAAAGGTTTCTGATTTTTTTGGCATACCTTAAAAATGGATGTATGTGTGTGTATGTGTGTGTGAGTGCGTGTGTGTGTGCGGATACAAATTTTCGTCGACGATTTCGAGAACACGGATGAAGCGATTTGAATCATTCAAAAACATTCGATTTGTATTGATAAGGAGACGTGCTGATTAATATTTGGCAAAGAGAGGTCTAGCCGTTCCGAAGATATGGGGCAAAAAGTGCCAACAACGGTAACTCCGTTTTTAAAAGAACGGAGCGTCCAATTTGTATAATTCAAAAAACATTTTACTTGTATTAACAAGATGAAGATTTGATCAAATTTTCATGAAGGCAAGTCTAGCGGTTTCGGAGATCTAATAATAAAAGTCAACAAAAATGCCATTTGACGGTCAAAAATGATCATTAGACATATGCACATCAAATTATCAGATATTTTATGGAGATTTTAACAATAAGTATGAATTTTGTTTACATTCTTATGGGTTCCGTACCAATGTTTATCCGTTAGACGGCAACGCGGCGCTTACGCGCTTCGACATTTCGTCTCTATGCAGTTAAAGCAGTACGATTTCTTTGAAAGAAGTTCAGAAAATCCAAAATATTTCAAAATAATTTTTTTTTCAAAAAGTCTTTTTCAAAAAAAAGTAAACTTTTGTCAAAAATTTATAGTTTCTCAAAAATCTAATATTTTCAGAGTAATTTTTCTTCAAAAATGTTAATCTTTTTTAAAAAAAATAATTTTTGGTAAGGGAAGTTCCAGCAATTTGCCTTAAGCCACGATGCCATGCGCCCCACTAGTTTTGAATTCAATTTTATATAACCTCACGTTGTTATAATTATTATATCTGTCAATGTCGATGACTAACACATTCTTTATGTATTTTCGTATTGCCTTATCTTATTTCGTAGTCACTAATTAGCTTGGAAAAGCACTTTTCGTAAAATAGAACCGTAATACTTGACGTGGATGCTCTAGCAATCATAGTAAATAAAGATTATAAAAGATAAGGAACACTCTTTAATCAAATTTTGGATATAACAACTAATTAAAAATAAAATGCTGACCGCAAAAGTATTAGTAAGCATAAAGTATTAGCAATGCTACAATAATCTAAAAATACTTCATTTATTCCGTAAGCTAAACTCTTTTAGTCTCTCATGAATCATCAATTGATCTTGGAAAATCCCGTGACAATCTCCAGCTTTACCATTTATATTACCCCTTCTAGAATATTCTATCGTAGCACTTAAAATGTGTTTGTTTTGTGTGATAATTTCTGATATTTCGCAAAGAGGCAAAACACAAATAGGGCTGCAGTTTCAAACTTTTGCTTTAATCCGTTTGCTTTATGTTTCTCTGGCGCATCCTAACGTCCTGAAATGCTTAAGCAGAGATTTTGTTTATAAGTAAATAATCTCGTATTTAAGCAACATAAACTTCTTTTTATGTACCAATTGCATGCAGTTGTAAAGCATAAGTTATAATCATGCGCTAAATGAAGTAATAAATGGAAGAAGTAACAGATACAAGTTATTTATGATATAATTAGGTGCTTATTTGATTTAGGTACTTCAGAAGAATATAGTCCAATAACATTAAGACACTTTGGAGGATTGATTGATTGACTGAATTTGGAGGATTGAATTTTGTTTTTTTCTTTTTAAAAAAATTTTGAATAAAAATGCACGCATTATAAAATACTTCTAAATATTGTTGTATATTGCATAGTCAATATGGACAAATCTTCAAAATTAATCTTACATCAATTAACATTGATTTTATTTTCTTATCAACCACTGGAAATTTTTATTTACAATAAGTTATTTTTAACAAATAGCTATTAGAAAGCAATCCAATGGTTGTGCACAATATCAAAGACTTTATTCTATATCAAAGACTCTAATTTGAAATAATACTACGTTAGTTTCAATGGTGAAACAAAACATAACATTAATTATTTAAAATATAAGTCGCACGCACGCAATTAGCTTATAAAAATCATTTATCACTCGCTCGTCAAATATAAAACTTTTTATATCCTATATTAGTTTCTAAATGACTAAAGCAGTAATTTAAATTTGCTAATTCTGCTAATGACCACATCAGTATTTCCATCATTAGTCGATCGTTAACAATGAAAAATAGTGTAGAACTGTTACTTCCAACTCTGGGCGCCCTCACGCAAGTAGAAGGAACTAATTCCTTCTAATTGCGGCCACGCTTTTATTTATATTGCTTGATATCAGTTACCGACCCATTTGTAGTACTTACTTCTGGTTAAGTCTTTACCAGGGGGCTCTGATTAGGAATATACGATAAGGGATGATTTAATTGTTAAGCGAATTAATAGTTTTTATGTATCTTTCATTAGTTCACATTTTTTGTGGAAGTGTTTATTTTACACTTTTTTCTCCAATTGGCAACTTGTAACAAATAATAAAAGCTTGGCAAGTTCTATTTTCCCTAGTTATGAAAACCTGTACCCGCCTGATTATATATTTATATCATTACAAAGAGTGAGCTATATTTCATTGTGTTCGAATATCGAAACATAAGAAAATAGTAACTGTAGCGTTTCGGTGTGGATTTATCGTGCAATGGAAAATGCATTCAGAAGTCTCTAGCATATAAATCATTTTTTTCATAACGCCAATGTATTACATATTCCGTGCTGCGGACTCGCATTGATACCAGAAAGTAGAAACAGTGAGTATTGTATTGAGATTCTGTTGTAAAATATGCATACTCCACTTCCCGCATCAATATTCATAAGACTTCTAGTTTGTCGTTTATGCATTAGAAAAGAATATCCGGGGAGGTCCGCGAGCTTTTATTTTATTCCGTAATAAAAGACGGAATAAGATATTTTGCCTTTTTTAATGACGTTCATTGCAAAAAAAAGGAAAACCCTTTCATCTGTTTTATGAAGGCGGAAGATATATCAGGCATAAAATATAAAGAAACAAAGAGAATAATTAAATTTTTGTCAAATTAATAATGAAGGAATGATAATATTTTACCATACTACTGATTGCACAAGAGTTGATATTTTTATGAAATATAATGAATTCTGTTGATATAATGTTATCTGTGATTGACGCATATACTCTTTATGGGGAAGGGGCACAATTTCACGTATGGAGTATATTTGTTATTTCACCGTTTGATATTTATTGCTTTTTTTTTTTTTAAAAAAAAAACAATATATTCTAAAATACAAAAATGTATCGCTCTCGTTTTAATTTATTTATAATATGTTAACTCACTTAGTCTGCCATTTATATTGCCAAACTTTGTACACGCCCTGATACCTTGAATAAAATTACATATATATATATATATATATATATATATATATATATATATAATATATATAAAACTAATTAACAAATACAAATTTAAACTTATATAAATTGCAATAAACACATGTAGTTTATAACATCCATATTTTTTGGAAATTTGTATTTTTTAAAGACAGTTGCAATAATTTACCATTATTTTTTGAGAAAAATCTGTATATTTTATGCAAATAGAACCCGACGAGGATTTCATGTACTAGGGGTCTAAGCACAAATGAAAAAACAAAAAATTTAATAAGTTTAATTAATACAAAATAATGAATATTGATTTTTTTGTAATTTGTACAAATTACAAAATTTTCTATATGTATACTAATATCAGATTTTTTGGTTGCAGGTAAGGCTTCTATATGCAGTTCTCAATGTGTCAAAAATTACAGGTAATGTTTTTTTATCAAAAGCC